>NC_089751.1:3386679-3434179 GCF_040412425.1 Macrobrachium rosenbergii
TGGCGGTGGCCGGTGAAGATTGGAAGAGCGTTTGTCGAAGTCCCTTTGCGTTTTGCAGCTTACATTTGTTTTAGTAAAGAATAGGATATAAAAAAATTAACAGATCGGAAGATGATTCATTCACAGTAAGTTACTTTGCAACCTCGAACCATATCGTAGTCTCTAGATTTCGAAAAAAGGATTTTTTTGTATACAGACTGGCAGTGTACATCTTATAGAATGATTCTTCCGCTGTGATTATATCACAATGATAAATTGCCTCTTGAAAAAACATAAAAACTTCCAACTGACTCTGTCTGGAAGGAAACAAAATGCTTTTTTTTTTTTATTCATATTGGCGGGGCATATGAGAACATTTTTGGGTCTTGAGTTTGCCCACATATATACGGTGAGAACGAATCTTCAAGTGATCTGTTAGCGGAAGGATATTTTGCTGTAATAGATGATGAAGAAATGGACCTTATTGACAGTGATGTGCTGTTCATTTCAGCTTTCTTCTCAAAGGGCCAATCAGGGAAAGCCAAATAAGGAAATGTAATTTTCCAGGGCAGTAATAACTACATTGCTGGTGTCATTTCTTGGGTTTTTATAGGTTAAGAAACAGGGCCTTCTCTGAGATGTTTTCATAAAGGGATTTTTTTCATGTAATCACATTTGTTGAAGGGAAAGATGTATTACGCTATTTACATTTTAACCCAATTTCTAAAATCTCAAAAGCCTGATTGTTATTACAAGTAGCTTCAGTCTCAAACGTGAAATTTTTTCTCTCATTTTCTTTCTCTCTCCTAGCTCCTTGGGCCATTATTCACTACAAATCAGTACTTATTTCAAATTATCTTCAGATTTACTGTAATTAATTCGAATGGAGTTTTTACTCATCTTGATTTCTTATTACAGATATGAATTGACTTGACTATTGCTTTAGTTTTTGAGAAGGAAGGAGAAGTCTTATACATTAATTATATATATATATATATATATATATATATATATATATATATATATATATATATATATATATATATACTGTATATATATATACATAAATATGTGTGTCTGTGTGTGTGCGTGTGTGATTTCAAAACTTTTATTTGTTCTTATGTTACCAGGCCAAAGGTCTTGTTTAAACATATGTGGTGTGGGTTACTCTTCTTGACTCCTCTTTGCCATGTCAGATAAAACTGCGAATCAGTTAGTTGAGTATTTCTTCAGGATTTTTGTTTTTCATTCTTTAATTCAACCACAGTGCGAATGCAAGGCTTTCTAAACTAGGTAAATAGTATGATGACCATAGGCTGCAATATATGTCAACAGTTTCTTTGGTTGGGATAGCAGTTATGTCAGATCTCTTTAATAGAGTCGGACTGTTGTCGAAGTGCCAGAGATAGTCCTTCAGAATTTTTAGTTACGTTGCAGTGGTCAACAGTGATGAACACAACAACAAGAATGGCACTTCTAGTCCGATAAGGTGAATGGACAATGATTAGTGACTTCACATTGACCGATAAGCTTACATTTGAGAGGGAATTCCCATTCATTTGCGATGCTATTTCACTAGTCTTCGTCACGTTCACAATTTATCTGTCCACAGTTGTGAGGATTATTTTGCATTAAGGAACCATTGTTTCTCCATAGAATGAGTTTTTAATTTTCTGTAAAAGAAAACTATTGAGATGGCTTTTTGTCTGTCCGTCTACACTTTTTCTGTCCGCCCCCAGATCTTAAAAACTACTGAGGCTAGAAGGCTGCAAATTGGTATGCTGATCAGCCTTCATCTAATCATCAAACATACCAAATTGCAGCCCTCTTGCCTTATTAGTTTTTATTTTATTTAAGGTTAAAGTTAGCCATGCTCGTGCGTCTGGCATCGCTATGGGTGCCAACAACATAGGCCACCACCGGGCTGTGGCTGAAAGTTGAATGGGCCGCGGCTGAGAGTTTCATGGTCCGCGGCTGAGAGTTTGACGGGCTGGGCTGAGGGTTTCATAAATCATTATACGCTGTACAGAAAACTCGATTACGCAGACGAAACTTCGGCGCACATTTTACTTGTTTTGTTGAAGACCGATTCCCTTGGCAAAAGCAATTTTGAAGACCAATTCCCTTGGCAAAAGCAACTATTTTGATCATTTGCAAAAACCAGCTGTCATCACGTCTTGAAAGGAACACACTTGCATTATTTTATATGATTAAAAAAAAGAAACAGGATATAACGGTATATTATTTTTATCAAAACCAAACTGGAGTACCATGCTTTTTTTATTTTTTATTTCATTATGCAGACTTGAATAGAAACCATCCTCTCTCTCTCTCTCTCTCTCTCTCTCTCTCTCTCTCTCTCTCTCTCTCTCTCTCTCTCTCTCTCTCATACACATACACTTTTCTTCCAAGCTTACTTTTTGCTGTTCTTTACACTTATATATTCATTTTTTATCCATCCGCTTATCCTTAGGCCAGAATGTATAATGAAGTGTAATCACCATCATTTGCCGCAGAAGGTATTTCTCTCACATTCTAACAGGTCTCATCACTGTCTACCGTAGGGTATTTCTTTCCTTCCCTTTATTTTCTTATTTAAGCGAATGTCTCACTTACCCAGCGAACTTGATATTTTTATTAAGCATATTTTCATCAATTTTTTTTTAGGTTCTTTCATTGCTTAAGTTTCTTCTTTCATATGTGAAGTGTAATGTCTATGAAGTTATATTCGTCTTCTTTTCAGCATATTCCTTAGTCGGGGTCGCTGTTTTTACTGGCGATGGGTTTACGGACAGATACCCTTCCTAACTCCAACCTTCCCTATTTATCCTGGTGTGGGAAGTATAATGGTATATATGTATAAATATATATGCTTAAAAAATCACAATAGATGCACGTGACTTCAGTATATAACCGAATACCACAGGAAAATGTCAGGCAGAAGTTCGGTACTGAACTTCTGCATTCCTGTCATTTTCCTTTGGTATTCACTTATATATATCTATATATATATATATATATATATATATATATATATATATATATATATATATATTCACTTATATATATATATATATATATATATATATATATATATATATATATATATATATATATATAGTCTTATGCTGTGGTTTTCATAATGCAGTAATCTCCCCGTGTGTATGTGTGAGTTGTGGTATAACTATGATTTTGTGTTCAGATACGCGTATGCCGTAAAAGAGTTAGCGTAGGTAAAATGATTGCACTCTGTGTAGTTTGTGAGAAGGGACGGTGTGCGTAGCGCTAAGAGGGACAGAGGCTGATTGTTCGTTGTATAGGGACGCAATTTGTTTAGTCAATTTCAAAACTGCTGAAGTAATGCATTCCATTGGGACTCGATCAAAACACTGTGGTTAGACCTACCACGTAGATAGACGCCCTTACAAGGGGCCCACACTCAGAGACCAAAAAGCGTTGTGGAAAGGAGCTGCGTTTTTCCGCTCCGCGTCTCTCTCTCTCTCTCTCTCTCTCGCTCGCTCGCTCGCTCGCTCGCTTTCAGGATTTTACAAATGTCCTGTTTTAACGTAATTGATATGTAGATAGACGATGATCACTCATATTCTTTAACTGTTTAATTCCTTAGTAAATGTGTCTGAGTTATCTGAACAGTGTATTTTATTAAGTGTGTGTGTAACGGCGCCTGGTTAAAGACACGAAGCATTTGGTACCAAGGTATTGTAATATGGTTATTGGGTTTCAGTGCACTGAAAATAATATCTGCAGTGGTTATATGTAAAGATACCTTTTCACTTTTTTAATATTTTTTCGTGTTATATGTTTTATGCTTTATCTTTTGAAGAATTTTTCTTTTATGCATATATGTGATGTATTTGCTATTGCCTTAACTTTTGCTTTACATTTTTTTGATATTTAATCTTTTGCAGAGTATATTTCTGTGTCTTTTTGTATCCACATTTTAATATGATTGATTTATTTGCCTTATTTTGTTTAACACGTGGGAATTAATTTACTTACAGTATATTTCCTTTCAATCAAGTTTTGTTATTTAACAATTTAAATCTTTCTTGAGTAATTTTTGATGAATTAATAAGTTAATTTCTGATTTAATTTTGACTGATGATTAATTCAGATTTAATCCAATTTTGTTTTGTTTTCCAGTAATAATAAATTTCCCTGAGACTGTTAATGTCATGTATAATCTTTGAGTTTAGAAATAAATTTTTGCATTTAAAATATTATATCAGAGTTTCATTCATTGACCCACCAGTAATCTTGATTTGAATTAGAGATAGAGTGGTAAGTGAGATGTTTTCCTTCAAGTAATTGAAGTGAGCTCGAACCAGGGAAATGAAATAAATGGAAATATTTGAACTTTTATAATGTTAATGGAGTGATGCCCTTAGATTTTACCTCACACCTGTTTAACGAACTTAATCTGCTTTCTTTCATGATTGATAAGTTTATAAGGGATCACTGTTGCCTTTAGAGAAATCAGTCGTCTTGTATGTGTGATGAGGGTTCAGGTGTCTGGCTTTTGTGAGGTAACTATAATTGTTGAATAAATGGTAAGTTTGGTAATCAAATATCAAGCACTTAGATACCAGGTTTGATTTAAAGAACAGACACTGGACACTCCGGGGTCACCATATATAAATGGTGCACTAGACTGGACCATTTCCCCCATATATAAATGGTGCCTTAGACTCCGGGACAAGCACTTAGATATCAGGTTTGATTTGAAGAACAGACACTGGACACTTCTGTCACAATATATATATATATATATATATATATATATATATATATATATATATATATATATATATATATATATATATATGGTATTCATTTATATATATATATATATATATATATATATATATATATATATATATATATATATATATATATATATATATGCATATGTCTATATATGTACATATATATGAACACAAACATTAAGCTACAAATGTGGTTTAATATAAAATTCGCTCAACTTCGGGAATATCAACGAAGGGGAATTATAATTGATAGATGTTTTGGTACCTGAGAGACTCAGAACGCCTGACAGTACGAAGCAACGACTTCCAGTCGACTTTTGTCTATATGAAATGTCACGGGGTTTGATAAATAAATATATATATATATATATATATATATATACATATATGTATGAGTCTGTATAGATATGAATATATATATAATATATATATATATATATATATATATATATATATATATATATATATATATATATATATATATATATATATATATATATGTGTGTGTGTGTGTGTGTATAAATATATATTTATTTATTTATATACACACATAAAAGATAACGTTCTACCTCTCTTAATCATTTTTTTATAATTGAATATTATGTGTCCTGAGGCCATAGTGTCTTAGATTCGTGATGTTATTTCACTGATTTCAGAAGCTAAATGTAAATATTCGATATGCATTTGCTTATTTTCTTACCTCACTGGCGCACTGGCCAGTTTGCTCATAAAAGTTGCATCGTTTATGTAAAGGAAGACAGGTTCATTATTATCTCATGCATTATGTAAATATTACCACCAAGAGAAGCAGCAATTACGGCGTCTCTTTCCAAAATATTTTCTTCATGATCGTTATTTATATTTTTTCGAAGCAGGTCTACCTGGCGCTCACCACGAATCCATCTCTCTTCCCTTTTTCTTCCTTTCTTCATGCATTCAGACATACATACATATACACAGAAGCGTGCCTGTATAAGCGTGCATGTAGTTCCTCGTAGGACGGGTCGGTATCGTTCTCGGCTAGCACTCTGCTGGCCCGGCGTTCGATTCTCCGACCGGCCAATGAAGAATTAAAGGAATTTATTTCTGGTAATAGAAATTCATTTCTCGGTATAATGTGGTTCGGATTCCACAATAAGCTGTAGGTCCCGTTGCTAGGTAACCTATTGGTTCTTAGCCACGTAAAATAAGTCTAATCCTTCGGGCCAGCCCTAGGAGAGCTGTTAATCAGCTATTAACAGTAGTAGTCTGGTTAAACTAAGGTATGCTTAATAAGCGTGCATGTACACAACGTGGTCATGATTTGACGTGCGAATTCTTGGCAAATCTCTCTCTCTCTCTCTCTCTCTCTCTCTCTCTCTCTCTCTCTCTCTCTCTCTCTCTCTCTCTCCCTGACTAAAGATTAATGATGGGAGCTCTTGCTGTTTATCCCCTCCTCGGAAATATATGACGCTTTCATCATCTTCTTCAGCATTATCCAAAGTTTTTCGATTACTTTGTTTCATTTCTGCTTCTTGCTTCTCCCTCGCGACTGGGGATTAACGAGGGAAGCTTCAGCTTTTAATCTCATTCGCCAAAGTATACTTCATCTTGATCGTTTGCATGGGAACTATCGAGAGTTTTTCGATTGTAAATCATTATTCACCGGGGCTGCTTCAAGACTTGTAATCTGTAGAAAATAAAAAGGGACTTGGGGTTGTAAAAGTACTTGCGAACGAACGTATGCACTCTGTGATCCATTATTGGACTGCAGTGTTTGGTATTTCGTTCTTAGATATTTTATTAATATCATTACTTTCATATTCTCTTGGAAGAACTCCTGTATCTTTAAGAACAGTATGTAGTAAAAAAAATAGAAATTATATATGTATCTTTGGGGGATGTCTGAATACCTTTTATTAACGCAAATGTTTTATTTTCTGCATTTGATATTTGTACTTTATAGCTCTAAGATGTCTTTTATACAAATTCATCTTAGCTTGTGTTGTACAGAACCTAAGAAGGCCTACTCTATTGTTCACTTTCGGAGCTGGTTACTTAAAAAAATTTAGAAGCAAATGATTCTTTAATAAAATTAATTATTATGGCATATTTCTACGGCATTCTTATCGGTTTCTGATAGGTTCTCTCCACGCATTTTATGACATTTCGAATTTTGACATAATGTTATCATCAACGTCATAATACACAACCTTACCTTTCATAGACACAACGTTTTTCATTTCCATTTTGGCATTCGCCAGGCAACCCTTCTCTCTCTCTCTCTCTCTCTCTCTCTCTCTCTCTCTCTCTCTCTCTCTCTCTCTCTCTCTCTCTCTCTCTCGTTTGGATTGTCTTGAATTGTACAAATCTCTCAGTTGTTATCACCACTTATACCGTGACGGTAATTGAGTTTGATGTTATTCTAATACAATATCGTGACTTCAATCAGATTCCCTAGCCAGGTCCCCCCTAGCGCGTGATTGCTGTTAAAATCGACTTAATAGGACGTAATTGTATCCCGACGTCATTAATATTAGTAAGGGTGTTTCAAGGTGCAGCACAGCTTCCCCAGCAAAGCGCTGCAGAACGCAATGACGAACACGTCTGCCAGACCGAGCTTCCGGCTAAATCTTAACCAACCCAATCGAGTGAACCCGAAAGATGAATACGTTCGACCGTAACCTAATCAGCAAATTCAGGACAAACCAGCCGTAACCAAAGCCCGCGAGAAGCCACACGTTCAAGAATGCTAAGACAACATTCGAAGACGGCTGTTGTTGCGACGGCCACCATTTGCAAGGTGCATCATCATCATCATCATCTTGGGGGCACCACTACCACCACCACATGATAGCCCGGGCATCGCCGGGGCCGCTGCCGCCACCGCCAAATAACCCTGGTCATCAAATAGCGTACCCCTCCTCATACCCGGCCTCCATCCCACGTCTGGGAACAGCCCCCAGAGGAGAGAGCCATGACCACAGGGATTCCCCGGGTATACCCTCCCCTAGATTCAACCACCACCACTACCACCAACACAAGCAACCAGACCACCATGCAGCGGCAGAAAAAGCGAGTTGCAACCACCACCTGCAACAGCGGAGTAAAAACTGGTGTTGGTGGGTGTTGGTTGTGGGTTAAGATGAAGACATTAGAGCTCGCTCTCTGAGGGTGCCCAAGGCTAAGACACGCTATGGCTTTGGGTATGCTGCGTCTACGCACGTACACACTCACTACAATCTTGTAATGGCGAGAGAGAGAGAGAGAGAGAGAGAGAGAGAGAGAGAGAGAGAGAGAGAGAGAGAGAGAGAGAGAGAGAGAGAGAATGAATGTTAATGAAATATGGATAGTGGTATACAATATATTCATCATCTTTTGTTCAGAGTTGATAAGAATAATGTTATGGTCTCACAGGAGAATCAGAAAAAACCATACGATAAGAGCAAAGAATATGAGGGATACCTTTATTGCTGGATCGTAGCCTTTCACTTATTCCTTGTTTTTGTTGTGCACGGCTTATCAGAAAGATACAAACGGATTTTCTTTAAAGTTCTGTCGGATTCAGTGAGCCTACAATTGTTATTTTTGCAAAGACACCTTAAGTCATGCAATTTTAGATGTAAAATATTTCTCTACTTAGCTGTATATAATAATTTTGCACGAAATGTTGATGGGTATCCATTTGGCAAAGGATTTACGAATGGCCCCCTTATGGAGATTGTTTGCGAAATTGGCAGGTTCTTCCGGCGGCTTTTTCTGTACATTGATGGAACTCTGTGTTTATGATACAGCTGCAACAGCATGCTGATATACACAAATACTCCGTCTGCAACAATCGCAGGTTAACCTAATTTTATACGAGGAAAAGGAGTCGGAGAAGCGTAGTGGTGCATAACGAAATGCAAAGGAGCCGTAATTCAACTAGATGAATAAATAGTTTTCTACACAAATGTACATTCTTCTTGCTGATGGTCATCATCAGAAAAATAATTGTTTTTCGTTTCCGTTGGACCATAAATTATGTATCTCCCTTGAACTTTCAACTGTAATACTGTCCAGAGATTTGTTCCGATTTAAGACGTGCTGAATTGAAGAGACTTCTTCAGTTGAGAAGAAAATTCATCTAAAGAAATGGATCTCGTTACTATATATATATATATATATATATATATATATATATATATATATATATATATGTATATATATGTATATATATACTGTATATATATGTATATATATATACATACATACATATAAATATGTATATATATACACACATACATACAACTATTGATGTGAAACAACCTCACCGCTATGCCGCTTGGAAGTCAGGTCTGTAAAGCTTTCTTTGGGCATCGAAGATCTAGGATGCCTTCTTAGCATACTATATGTTGTTCTTGAGGCGGAAATTTAATGACGCGAATTCCTGGCTATGACTGAAAGAAAATCATCTGCTTTCATTGCACATATGGAAGGAATATAAGGTTTTATGACTATTTTATTGCTCATGAAATGCAATAATTATCTCTCTCTCCTCTCTCTCTCTCTCTCTCTCTCTCTCTCTCTCTCTCTCTCTCTCTCTCTCTCTCTCTCTCTCTCTCTCTCTCAATTTGAAATGAAAAAATCATGAAATCCAAACCAGCAGCATCTGTGCCTTTTAGTATGGCAAGATGAGATAAATGAAACGTTGCTCACGTTTTTTTTAACTGATATCGTTGGAAGAATGGTGTGATCATGAAAGTTCCATAGAAAGGAGATCTGAGTAGGTGTGGTAATTGGAGGGGAATCACTTTGTCACCTGTAGCCTTCAAAATTTCCAGTAGAGTATTGTTGAATAGGTTGGAGCTAGTTGTTGATGGTATTCTGAGTGATGAACAGGCCGGTTTTAGAAAGGGGCGGAGTCGCAGTGATCAGATCTTCATAGTTGGGCACTTAATGCAGCAAGCTAATGAAATGAAAACTCCGTTAAGTCTTTGTGTTGTTGATTTTGAAAAGGCCATTGATAGTATTTCGAGGCGGACTGTGGGAAAAATCATTAGGCATTATGGGATACCGAAAAAGTTTGTGACGGTTATCATGAACATGCATGAGGGCACATCTTGTAAAGTGATGGTTGATGGGTGTTTGAGTGATCCATTTGAAGTTAAGTCTGGTGTGATTCAGGATGGCATTCTGTCTCCTCTGTTGTTTGTATTTGTCGTAGATTACGTTATGAGAAGGGTTAAAAGAGAAACGGATGCAGGTATACTCTGGGGAGAAAATGGGAAACTTCTTGACTTGGATTATGCTGATGATTTGATTTTGATCTGCGAGGGACCAGAAGAGATGCAGAGAGTGTTGGATTGTCCAGTGAGTGAAGGTCGAAAGGTTGGTTTGGTTATTAACAGTGGAGAAACTGAGATCATGAATATAAATACTGAAAATGCACAGGATTGTCTAACTGAAGGTTTGGTTGCAAAGCAAGTGGATAAGTTTAAATATATAGGTACATATTTAGATTAGGATGGTTCTTTGAGTACAGAATTTGTGGAAAGATCAAAAAAGACTCGTCAGGGAATGGGAGTGCTTAAAAATATTTGGAATAATAGCAATTTTTCTGTGCATACAAAAATCAAAATTTATAAGGTAAGGGGGTGAGAACAATTTGATTTATGGGCATGAGTCATGGTTCAGTACAGTGACTTCGGATGATAAATTCTTAGCATTTGAAAATAAGGCGCTCAGAAGAATATTAGGAATTAATTGGAGGGATAGGATATCACAATAACAGAACAAGAGAAGTAACGGGAGTGCAGCCGGTCGATGAGTATTTAGGTTCTGACGCTGGAAGTGGCTAGGCCATGTGTATAGAAGACAAGGAATAGTGCGAGATACACCTGAGTGGGTTGCCCTTGGTAGAAGAGGTAGAGGTAGACCAAAGAAGGCCTGGTTGAAGATAATGAGGCGGGAAGCAGGAGGTGAGTGTTGGGAAGATCTTGAGGAGTTAGCCCAGGACAGAATGTGATGGCGTGAGTTCATCGAGGCCCTATGCATTCCCGTGGGTGCCACAGGAAATAGTTCCTCAATGGACGGGTTGGTATCATTCTTGGCCAGCACTCTGCTGGGCCCGCGTTCGATTCTCCGACCGGCCAGTGAAGAATTAGAGAAATTATTTCTGGTGATAGAAAGTCATTTCTCGTTATAATGTGGTTCGGATTCCACAATAAGCTGTAGGTCCCTTTGCTAGGTAACCAGTTGGTTCTTAGCCACGTAAAATAAATCTGATCCTTCGAGCCAGCCCTAGGAGAGCTGTTAATCAGCTCAGTGGTCTGGTTAAACTAAAGTATACTTAACTTAAGCCACAGGAAATGATTGATTGATCGTCTGCAACTTAGAAAATTAAGTAAATCTGTTACTAACGTCATTTTTGGCCATACACGTTGATAGATAATGCAACAATGTAAATTGTAACAGTGTGAAAGGCCCTTATCATTCTTTGACTGTGAACAGAAAAGAATAACTTTAAAAACCAAATCTGGCCCAAAAACCCCAACGGCAATAAAGAAAAAACAATTCACTGGTAAATTTATCTTCCTTACAGAGGCGATAATGCACAGGCATGTTTGCCTTCATTGCAAAAACATCCATTTCTTTGGAATACGATTTTCTGTTACGGCCTTTTATTCATTGCTGATTGACAACAAAATTAGTTAGCTACATTAATTCCTAACGGAATTTTGTATTCGATTCAGCTTCCATTTTAAAAAGCCAATTTTATAGCGTAAGGTTAGATGAGAAAAAAACTAGTGTTCTCGGAATACCAACCTGACTTTTTCGTTAGTTTTTACATTACTTTGAAGATTAATATCAAACTGTTTGCTAACGGAGCGTTGTCAAATATCTTTCTAATTCATTGTCATGTCTGCAATGTTAAAGATGTTGAAATGTAATTTCCCTTAGTTTTTATTGTTAGTTTTGTTAAAATTTACGTAGACATTCCAATGTAGAAATATTTTGTGATCATGTCAGCATCGGAAAAGAGCAAGATAAAAGTGACTATTATCTTACTGATGTGGCTGGAAAAATGTAACCAGGGCACTAGACCTGGCATTACATATTTTGTTATTGCACGGATTTCCTCTAATTCGGTAATGCATTCATATGGGCTAATGTTATGCCTGCCATTACCAGTAAATTGTGCATTTACGTTAATTAGGTCATTTCATGGAAAGCATTTGCACAATTAGCATCAGCTATTTGGCATTCTAGTGTAACGCAGTCAAATGTTTATTACGCCATTGCTAATTCTCTCATTTTATTCCTTTGCAGGTTAGTGTGTTTTGCCCTGGAGGCTGTCAAGGTTCATCCTAGTTACGAAGAGATCGCAATTTGCACCTTTTGTTCAGGCGCAACGTTCCTTGGTCTTTTTATGTAAGTTATTATTTTGGTCATGACGTATGAGCAAGGATGTGGGGACAGCACGTGAATGCATATCAACTTACCAGACACTGTCGTATATATATATGTATATATATATATATATATATATATATATATATATATATATATATATATATATGTATATATGTATATTTATATATACATATGTATGTATGTATATTTAAATATATATATATATACATATGTGTATGTGTGTCGTTGTGTATATACATGCGTGCATGTTTATTTGAAGTATGTTTTGGTATGAGAATAACTTTTTAGCTTTTAAATTCTGTGAACAACGTATGCACAGGGTATTTGATAATCATAATGAAAAGAAGAAGGTGACAGGTGAAAATTATAAATCAACAACTAAAAACAACAAATGTAAAGTGATTTCAGATATCATCGTTAACAAGTGCAGTAAACTACATAAGTGTGGACAAAGAAATTTGATTCTTTATTGCAACAAAAATATGATTAATCTAAGAAGACTAAACTTCAGGATAAATGTATATAGCATATACATATATATATATATATATATATATATATATATATATATATATATATATATATATATATATATATATATATATATGTGTGTGTGTGTGTGTGTGTGTGTGTGCATGTTTGTGTGTGTGTGTGTGTGTGTCTGTAGCCAGGTGATTTTAGTGGCCACAGAACCTGGCTTCGAATACCAGACGAGGACGGAGCGTTATAGGCCCGTTCTGACTTCATTATACTTATGTTGACCTAACAGTACATCAGGTACGGGGCTGTTGGCTGATAATTGAATGAAGTAGGCTGCAACAGCAAGGGTGGAGTTTGCAATAGACTGGCAACTTGAAACAAGCAGACTTAGATAAAAAAGAGAATAGGTTAGTGCCTTCTTGGGTTATTTATCCCTCACGAAGAAGTAGGCGTAATATAAAATGAAGTGGCTATATGATTGTCTCCATACACACACACACACACACAATCACACACGTAATCATTTCAAAAATAATTTTAAATGAAACACATTCTTTTGCTGTCCTTTTACATGGTTTAGGTCTGTAGTTTAGACTGCTGTAAACAGTGGAATTTATTTCATTGTTTCGAATGAAAGAACTTTTTCACGAAGTATGCTGTAGGGATTTGCTATGAGATTCACAGCCGGTGTCCCGGTGTTTTTCCGGAATAAAATTTTAGCAACGTACCTGACAAAGATGACACTTTGTCACAGGGTATCTTACATCCCTACCTAATTTTTGACTGCATCCTGTATTACGAAAGTTGCATAATTCTGGTAATTATAAGAGTAACACCGACTTCTTGTAGACATCGCCAGAAAACTCAGAGGAGTGTCTTTCGAAGATATAATGACGTGCTTATGACGTCATTAACTTGCCTCCTCCTCGATGGATAATTGGCTAGTCGTGAAAAAGTCTCAACCTCTGGCAACAATGAAATACAACCAATCTCTTTGTTTACACTTTGTAGTAGTAGTAGTAGTAGTAGTAGTAGTAGTAGTAATAGTATATAGGATTTATGCCATGAGGTCGAGTGCTAGAATCTTTGAAGAAAAGGGTTTCCACAAGTAATCCGAGAAATTACTTTCTATCACTATTCCTCCATTGAAAAATTATATGATTAAAAATCAATTAACAAAGTGAAGAAAACTTTGGCATTCTTATACTTTTTAGTGTGCAAGCAATCTTGGTATTTAAAAGCATACCAACAATCGAACTACCATGCCAGTAATATGCTCTGGAGTATGAAAACAACACTCATCATAATGTTACAATTCGGCCTTTGTTGTACTCTGTCACTAATAGGACAGGAGCGATCATATGAAATGACATGCCCTTACATGGATCCTTTATTTAACATAATTACATATGAGGAAGCTTGACATTATAATTAATTGGTGGATTATGGCGTTTCGGGCTAAGCCCAAGCACTGAGACCTATAGAAATCATTCAGTGGTGTATTATAACCCATGACTTATTTTTTTTTTGGGGGGGGAGGGCAAAGGGAGTTTTAATGTTGTTCCGCAAGTTATATTTTACTAAGAAATCAACAACTATTGCTTTATAGAGCATATATAATTATCTTTCTGCATCTTATGGAAGTCAACAAATGACGAAAACTTGGTAGCCTTGGATGTCTGGGTGTACTCCTTACCCAAAAAAGGGCCTATTGTTTATTTACCTGTTAAGCTTACGTAGGGTTTGCCACGGACCTCCTCACTTCTAAACAATTGTGCAAGTCGAATCACAAAAGCTGTCCTGCAACCACGGGGACAATGACTTACCATAGCCGCCATTCTTGAAGCCTTGACAAGGTACGAATATTCATTCAGAATTTCAGAGACAGCTGTTTGTCGTCATCACCTTCTGGGAGGAGTCGGGACGTCATATGTTTACGTCACGTAATAATTTTGAACCCATACATTAGAGTGTTCGGCCACTGGCTTCGGCTGCTTTATTTTACTCTTATGAATATACTTTTTTCTGATATAAGTAATAAAGAATGCTGCCGAAAATTAGGTAGGGATGTAAAGTATACTATGGCTAAGTAATATCTTTGTTAAATGCACAGAAAAAAGTTACTCCGGAAAAACACCGGGACAAAGGCTCTGAATCTCATAGTAGTTACCCAAAAACGTTTCATTAAGAACAGTTCTGGGCCATTTGTAGTAGCTACTGTCCTGCTAGGGCAACCCAGGGCATTTTGCTAGTGTACAACTGCATACACACACACACACACGCATATATATATAAACATATAGACGTATGTGTATATGTATATATATATATATATATATATATATATATATATATATATATATACTGAATATGTATGTATGAGTAAATATCCAAAATGGCGTGCGAGGATTTTCATCTGCTGTAAAACTGGAACCAGTTTTCCACCGTTTTTTATCCGTGTACAACGCATTTGTCCTCGGTCAATAAAAGCAGACGTCTAAAGATTTATGCGCCAGTGTCTCGCAAATTACAAAACGGAAAGACCATTGGGGTATTAACATTCCTTAGGAAAAAAAGAAGGAAAAAACTGTATTGTAAGAAGCACGAATTTCCCCTCACTTAATTGTACCCCTTTCCAGTCAGTCTCTTTTATATACGAAAAAAATGTGCTTTATCACAAACATACATCCCCTGAATCAGAGTGTAGCATTTTTCGAAAACCTTCGTCCAGCCTCCTTTGTTTTGCAGATGTCATCGCATGTCTCTATAAAAGCGAGTATCTTTGTGTGTGTTTAGAGAGGACGAACTTTCTCGGCTTCCTATTCCTGTTTTATTTTTGGAGGGGAGTGTCTTTAATATGCAAATTAAGCGGATTGTTTGAAAAGGTCTGCGTTCATTACAGTAGGAATATTTTGTTCCTTTTATGCCCTGCCCTGACGATCTCCCAAAAGATATTTACATTTTACGAGATGAGCGCGACTCCCACAAGCGCTCTCGAGATATGCACTTTTAATATCTTTCGTCTGATTAAATAAAACCATGGTATAGCTAGCTGCGCTCTCTCTGTGTGCTCCGGCCAACAAGCAGTTGGGTTTGTGATATAATGAAACTATTTATTTTTATCGTTTTTCAAGTTCTTCTTACGTGGTCTTTAGAAACAGCGCTTATATTCGCCTCGTCCCAATAGAAGCGTACAAGTTTATTATGAGACATGGCTGGCATTCCCTATTTGTGAACAATAGGGTAAAGGCCCATTAAAGTTAAAGTGCCCGATAAGCTGGTTTTATTATGGCCTACAAGGACCCCAGTGCAGGCAGATATTGAGACGTCTTTATGGAAAACGCATTCAAATCCTTTTGATAAGTAGATGTAAAAAAAAAAAAAAAAAAATCCACTGACGAAGGAGGATAAAAAGGAGAAAAGCTTGAGGTATAGGACTGAAGGAGAGAGATAGTGGTCACTAACAAAGTGTAGAAAATGTATAGAATGTGACAGCAGTCAATATAACTCTCTCTCTCTCTCTCTCTCTCTCTCTCTCTCTCTCTCTCTCTCTCTCTCTCTCTCTCTCTCTCTCTCTCTCTCTACAATTAAAGTTCTCGGTTCGTATTTCAGAGCATTTTTCATCTGATTAACTCTGTGTAGCTTACATGTTGAAATTAAATGTTCCACATTTCTTCCTATTTTTCATTATTGTATACGTTTGAAGGCAAGGCCGAGCCTGATGTGTAGAACCAGTACATTCAGTTTCAATCAATTAATTCTCAATCAACTTCTTCCATTAGGAAGTCCTGTCTTTTTTTACATATTCTGCAGTCAGCTCGACAAAACATCATAAGGGTGAGACAGTGCACTTTCGGGACAACATAATTCAATTTGTTCTTCTGAAGTGCAACACGAAGTAGAACTTAGTCATGACAGAGGCCACCAACCATAAGTCTGTCAAACAGCAGCTGGGAATACAGCGAAATCATCGCACAGCTTAAAACATGGTATTAATAATAAGTAAATCACTTTTCTTTTGCTAGCAATAGTTCCCCGGGGGCCCGCAATGATCTAAGCATTCCTGTAGACTTACAAATCCAAATAGGCTCTTGAATAATTGTTTAAATTCTTTAGTTTCGCAACATTCATTTTGACGGATGTTCTTCACGAAGTAAGGGTCCAGCGGTCGTGTTAATAATAATAAAAAAAAACTGCTAGTGAAAGCATATAACTAGGACTTGGTGCACCAGATTTTTCATATACTTCTCATGATTTACAAAGTGCTTATTTCTTTGAGGAAGATGTTATTTTTAGTAGAACTAATATTCATAGCAAAGATATTTATATATTTATATATATATATATATATATATATATATATATATATATATATATATATATATATATATATATATATATATATATATATATATGCATGCGTGTGTGCGCGCGTATTCCGTATATAGAAAGCGTCATTTGCGAAAATATCCCTAGGACTACAAGGTATGAACGTTTTATGAGTTTTTGTGTCTGCTATAATACTTACCACTTCCTGCGCTCTTGTTCTTTAGTGAACAGTTTTGTTAATTGGGTAAGATGCAGCAAAATAATGTATAACCAGTCAACGAATTCTTGTTAATAATTTATAAGGGCTCGGAGTTGGATGTGATACCTGATAACCAGATTTTATGGGTTGCACAAGGCTGTATCTGGGTCTTGAGCTCTTTTAGGCTTATAAAACCACACAGAGATAAAGTCTACCATACATTTTTTTTTTGGGGGTAACCTACTAATTGGTTGCGTTTTCGGCACAGATGCAAAGGGACGTTAGCCGTGGCTATATGTGTGGTAGGAAAGAGTAGTCTGGATAAAATTGATGATCAGAGCTCACAAATATTTGCATGTGTCTTCAGATGTTTTCAGAAATTTTGTTTCTGTATATTTTCGTTAATAGCCTTTTGTATTTCAGTTACTGAGAATCCTTGTTCAAAAATTGTACTTGTGTGTGTATTGGAAGTATTCAATCTGCAAACTAGATATTAAGTTACTATGCAATTAAGTATAGAATAAACTAAGGGTCTCGTTCCATTTATCGAGGAAACGGTTTCGAAGCAAATGACGTCAAGTTTTATTTTTATCGATAGCGATCATAATTTTATTTTATTTTTCAGCCTTGTTACGTGTGACCCGTAAGGTTTTATATACGTATACACACATGTATATATATATATATATATATATATATATATATATATATATATATATATATATATATATATATATCTTATGAATGATTTCACCCAGTAGGGTGAGGTCTACCGCATCCGGACCGTCTGGTTTTGTTGGCACATACTTTGAAGGAGCAATGAACACACACACACGTCTAGTTTTTCTCTATCTTTTCACCCTCTCTCCACCCTAGCTGCGACCCACAACAGTCGTCTAAGAAATAAGTACCCAATTCACTGCTTAAGTCAACAGATGGAACGCGCCAATCTGTCCTTCATTTTCGGGTTTGCGATTCGAACACGGCTCGCCCAGTTGTGAGTTCGACGCACCACGGCTAAACTATGAAAGAATTGGAGAGATTAACCAAAATTGTAGTCAGTCGTAAACGAAGCGAGATGACGATATGCATCTCTGCATATAACGATTAAGGAAGACACGGTATTAATAAGACATGCAGCACGAACAGACTTCTCTCCAAACATACCAGATATAAACACATGCCCCAACAGCTTTGGTAGAAGCGGAAAAGGGGTTCTACCTAATGAAACTGCGGGCATTCGATATAGAATATCCACGCGAGAACCTCTCGGCCCGGGGTCTCAGAAGAATGATTGGGTTTAAGCGCTTATCACTGCATCTAAAGCAATAATATCAGCAACGGCATTCCAGCATTCCAAATGCAGATACACCGATCCCGCGATTAAAACAACCACCTGCTGGTCGGATATAACTCCAATTATACGTTTCCATCGGAATGGCGCGGGCATTCTAGGCGGCTTTAGGCCTTCGTCCGTTCTCTGCGAGCTTTTTTGTCCAAGTTTAGTTTGGGCTTTACTTAACTCCAAGAAATGCTTTAATTATTTATTTGTTTATTTATAGAATTTTCATTCTTTCATCCAGAGTTTTGTGAATGATTGATTCTTTAGTTTTTGGCTGCTATGTAATGTGCAGCCTTGTTTTGTATAGAGTAACATTTTGTCATATCGCTTAGTAGGGTACAGTTAATGAGCTGTAGGTCATTAAGATCTAAAATTGAATTGAACACATATTCTCTATATGAAGACTCTATTTTCTTAGGCTGATAATTGGAGTTCTGAAACTGCTCAGTGTTTCGACAATGTTCACTGAATCTTTTTGTGACGTCTTGGGAACATTTCTCCTCAGTACGACAATATTTCTTATTGTGTTTTTCGTTTTACTATTTTGCTTACCGTTTTATGATTGTATTATAACCAAAACACCCTTGAAAAAATTTCAGTCTAAGTGATTGATATATAATTAAAAATATTTCTTAGACGATTAGTTATGTTGTAAAGAGTGTTGAAGTCGTAAAATTACCGTAAATTTGTCATTTGCACTTGAATTTCAAATATAATTGTACAGTGATAGCTGATATTTGATGCGTATGAGTAGAAAAAGAAAAAGTCGAGTTTCATGTGTTATTTTTAGAATGCCTGGAATTTCGGATAAGAAAAACTACTTATAGTATCTTAGTTTGCTTTAATAACGTGTGGTTGATGTGTTTATAACATAATTGTTGAGTACAAGGTTATGATTTATAAATATCAATAAATGAAATATTGTTTTCCTCTTTGATTGAAGTAGTTAATATTTACATTCTTGATATAATTCGTACAGTTCATTTTCTTAATATCTGTGTATATCGTGCATTTTATGAAAATTGCAGTCTTCGTTTTATTGTGTACGTATGCTCCCGTTTACTGACGCGGTAGTACCCTTGTGATTGTACGCTCAACCTCTGTTACGAAAAACGCAGGGATGGGGCTGCCTTAAACGTTCATAGCAGATAAGTCGTAATGTGTTGACGAGGTATATTGTGGGCAATTTGAAGTCGGAGCGAGTAATGGGAGGTATAGTAATCTTTGTTTATAGTGGCACTTGCATGAACCCTGCTGAAATACGGGCTAGCCATCTTTTCTCATCGTTTTATAGGAACTTGGGGAAATGTTTCATCGCGCCTCAGAGAGCAATGTTTCATGAGCTCGGAGCTTATCTCGTTTCAGCTTCGAGATTACTCAGTTCGGAACATTCTTTGGGGACGTAATCTGTTTGGGTAGATTCTGATCGTTATTCCCCTTACGTGTTGCGACAGGCGGCTGACTCTGATATTTGAGTTCGAGATTTCGCGTTCCGGCTTCATTGTTACACTGCAGTGATTCTTAAACTGGGGGGCGCGCCCCCCTCCAAGGGGGGCGCAAGCAGAGTTGCCAGATGGTGCCTATTATTTTTTTTTATTTGTGATGTTAATTACAAAATTGCCAAAAACGTTATCACTGCTTCCATATATTTTCTAATTATTATCTCAAAACATGCCAAAAATTCAAAATATCAGTAAATTTTAATTTCAAATCATGTTTATGAATTGACTTTTATTATTATGATAAGTATAATAGCATATTGTTTATAGATTATAGTTTGCAAAAATTTCAGGGGTAGGGGGGCGTGGGTTACGGGGATGATTGGCTAATTATTACTGTTGATTTTCCTTACTGTTTGATAAAGGTCACATAGCGTGACATTGTAGATTATGGAAAGCTTCTTTTTCATTTTCCGGCCAACATTCTTACATATATCTGTTGAATTAAATCATTTTGAAATTAATACTGTGACGCAATTCTCTTGTCGAAAATATATCAGCAATTGAAATAAGACTACTGTAATGTCCAAATCCTTCAGTCTGTGAGCTAACGACTTGCTCGGTATTTTTTCTCTGATTAAATGTCCTTCGTGCTCTGTACTCAAAACTTTGTGTTTATTGTGACAGGGAACGCTGATTGCAGCCTCTCCTTTCATTTCCATTTCATATGATAACAGGATGGGAAGTACAAGTCCATTCTTTCCGACGAACATTGCTGTAATTTAAGAGTTACAGAATGGAGTGAATAGGTTATTAAATTGGTAACTGTTGTTGTCATAATAATACTAACGAATTTAATTACTAATTTTTTATGTACATTTACAATGTTACAAGAAAGAGTTAAAGTTCTGAATAACACATTAGATTTTTGAAAAGTTTTCATGCAAGACATCCCTTGTTTTGAGAGGCTGGAAATAGGAAACAGTTGCACATGCATGTAACGTATTTGGTCTTGTATTTTGTCGCATGTGCATGATTGTGTTCCTGTAACCATATCTCAAAGAAAGTGATCTGATATGAAAGAGGATATTAGTGCAGATATTCAACTGCTGGTTTGTTTTGAATATATCCAGGTATTTGAATGTCTAGCTAAATGAATTAACTTATCTGTGTAATATGCACATACTCGTATGGTCGTAGGAATACAGTAAATGTGTCATATTTTTATTCCTGGCACAATTTCTCATACCTCCTGTTTTTATTATTCCTTTGTCAAATCGCTTGGTAAGAATATTCATCTCTGAGTTCTCTTTCAAAACACCGAACGTTGGAATTCCTCATAGCATATTTCTCTCTTTATTTGGCCGTCTATTTATTTAGCTGCTCCGCTGGCATAGTGATTGGTGTCGTGGCGCGCCACTCAGATGTCGCGGGTTCGCGTCTACCGCAGGGCGATGAAAAATCACTGGTTCTGCATCATGATGAGTTACTGCTGCAGTGTGGGGTCTGCGGTGGGAGGTTGAAACAAATATTCTTTGGAAGCTTGAACTTAAGACATTCGCCGTGTGTGCTTGTTCCATGTGAATAGGTTTCATCTACTGAATAATGATAATAATAATAATAATAATAATAATAATAATAATAATAATAATAATAATAATAGTAGTAGTAGTAGTAGTAACAAGAACATCAATAATAATAATAATAATAATAATAATAATAATAATAATAATAATAATACAGCCATGAATCAATTGCTTAAATATACTAAATGAAGGTCACTCACGCGCCCCGCCTGAAATGAGTCAGTCTGTCAGTTACTGAAGTGAGTCACAGCAGTTACTCAGGAGTGAGTCATAAGAACATAATTTCTCTTGTTCCACAAAACTTGACATCCTGTTTGACACGGAAAATAAACGCAAAGGTATTTTCTATTTCCTTTGTACTCTCATTACGTTTTACCGAGCTGAAAATGATGCGTTTCCGTATGATACGTCATTTTTACTTTCCAGGGATGGATTCCTATACGTGCTCTATCCCTGCGGGTTTCCTACCAGATCTGTACTCTGTCTTACTGTGACCTTCCTAATCGGCCTGCCTGACGACCATGATGTTTTCGTCGTTCTCGTGCCCAAATAATCGTGGAACGACAGTTAGTGTCCCCACTGGGCTCCTGAACTCTTGCTGTTTAATGTTACCGCTGAAGAAACATATTAGACATTATACATGAGACGGTTTTCTGAAATATCATTCTTATAAAAAAAAAAAGTGTTAACTACTTCTGGGGTAATGATGTCTTGAGAATTTCGTTAAATTATAATTGGTTACCTCTGGAATAGAGTTTTGTCGCTAAATATATCTGATTATATATATTAGAAGGACTGCGTCATTCCTTTATTGTGGACGTGCAATTTGCTAATTTCATTTGTCCAGCCGACAACCGCTAATAGGAGTAATTATCGTTTCTGATTTGGTGCTCGTTGAATATCGTAAAAAGTCACTTCGCGGGTACTTGAGAATTGGAAGAACGTTTGGCAGTCCGAATCTGTTCGGTGATGATTACAGACCTCAGTAAGATTACAAGAAATTGAAGGAGGCCGTCCGAATTACCCGTGAGACTTTTACATCATCTGATTGTGCGGGTGGGTGGGAGGAACAAGTAAAAAGTGGCGAAAAATTAGGTTCTTTCGGAATTGCTATCAGTGTCCAGTTACAGTCTCTTGTTATTAAGCTTATAAAAGTCGAATCAGAGATTTTAGAAATGCTTTTATAAATGTAAAATAAGAAAAAAGATCTATTTCTGAAAAAGCTGAAAATTATAGCTTCTTAACAAACTGTGTGACCTTGCTTAAGGGTAGAAGCCAAATTTTCTCTTGAGAATAAAGTTCCAGGACTCTTACTAAGTCTCCCCTTTTATAAACTTCCTCCACTTTTATAACGATGTTTTATTTCGTCTTTTCTGGTGTCCTTATTAGTGTTCATGAAAAGAGTTTACATCACAGTAACTTTTAGTGAAGGATTTTGATGGTTTTGCTTTGAATCTATTTCGAAACGGGAAACAATCACAGAACATGCATACTCACACACAGACATATACCTTTATTTATATATATATATATATATATATATATATATATATATATATATATATATATATATATATATATATATATATATATATATATATATATATATGTATAATATATATATATATATATATATATATATATATACTATGAAGAGAAAACACTCACTGGTGAAATATCAGCATTTCAGTTTCTTGTCATTCTCAATATCCGGAGCTACATCTTCCTGTGAGATGAAGCAGGATATATATATATATATATATATATATATATATATATATATATATATATATATATATATATATATATATATATATATATATATATATGTATATATATGTATATATAGGCTATATATATGTGTTAACTTTATCACTTACACAATTGTTATGTGCGTTATTACAATTACTAATTTATATATATATATATGTGTGTGTGTGTGTGTGTGTGTATATATATGCGTATATATATTATATATGTGTGTACATACATATATATGAATAAGGATTTATTAACAGAAATCGATATGTATGGAAACCCTTGGTGAGCAGCGTAACTCCTAGTCCCTGAGGTTCCGACACAACTTCCCCTGAAAACCAATCTAGAAAGATAAACCTTTGAAATATTTGTAATCACATAACGTCGACACATGAAGATTAGTTCATTATTCCTCTGTTGTTCTTATAATAATAATAATAATAATAATAATAATAATAATAATAATAATAATAATAATAATAATAATAATAATAATAATGATAATAATAATGGGTATTATATACTATGAAGAGAGAACACTCATTGGTGAAATATTGGCATTTCAGTTTCTTGTCGTTCTCAATATCCGGAACTACAGCTTCCCGTGAGGCGAAGCAGGATGCATTTTTATCAACATATAGCTTTGTGAAGGATTATGTAGATGATTTAGTATACAGCACCTACGACCAAATCATTAGCTAACTAACAATACCGTAGAGGACCGTTGAGGATCTCATTTTAATTTTTATCCTCTTCGTCAGGGGAAACAAGGAAGATAACTGAGACTGAGTATCTTTCTTTAGAAGGGCTCATATATGTATATATGTGTATTATATATATATGTATGTATATATATATATATATATATATATATATATATATATATATATATATATATATATATATACACACACACATATATACACACACACACACACAATCATACAATATTACTTCATTGGTGGATTGTAACTGATATAGTTTAAGTTGTCCAGATGCCTGTAGCCTCGTCTATTTTCTTAGATATTTTTTAATCACTTGAAATATTTTTCATCAAATCCAAATAACCTAGGAAGACTGAGTTTTCTTTTTTCCGAAGGAAAACATTCTTTTTTGATATATGTTGTCGACAGCAGTTTGCCATTACTTACCTCCTCCGACTAATCTTTGTAAAGTGTTTCCCGCATATCGTCTAGTTAATTATTTTCGTCTGTAAGATTATTTTGTTGTATTTTTGTAAACATTACAATATATATATATATATATATATATATATATATATATATATATATATATATATATATATATATATATATATATAGTTCCTCATTTGACGGGTGGGTATCGTTCTCAGCTAGCACTCTGCTGGTCCTGCGTTCGATTATCCGGCCGGCCAATGAAGAATTAGAGGAATTTATTTCTGGTGATAGAAATTCATTTCTTGTTATAATGTGGTTCGGATTCCACAGTAAGCTGTAGGTCCCGTTGCTAGATAACCAATTCGTTCTTGGCCACGTAAAATAAATCTAATCCTTCGGGGCAGCCCTAGGAGAGCTGTTAATCAGCTCAGTGGTTTGGTTAAACTAAGGTATACTTAACTTTTATACATATATATATTTTATATATGTTATATTTATATATATTATATATACATATACTGTATATATTGCAAAATAATCTTACGATATGCTGGAAAAAACTTTACAAAGATTAGCCGGAGAAGGTGAGTAATGGCAAACTGCTGTCGACAACATATATCAAAAGAACGTCTTCCTTCGGAAAAAAGAAAACTCAGTCTTTCTACATTATTTGGATTTGATGGAAAATATTTCAAGTGATAAAAAATATCTAAGAAGCTAGGCGAGGCAGCAGACATCTGGACAAATTAGACTATATATACATATTATGTATACATATACGTACACATATACTGTATATATATATATATATATATATATATATATATATATATATATATATATATATATATATAGATATGTATATATGTGTGTGTGTGTATATATATATATATATATATATATATATATATATATATATATATATATATATATATATATATATATATATGTGTGTGTGTGTGTGTGTGTGTGTGTGTGTGTGTGTGTGTGTGTGTGTACAGAATTCATATACCGGTAATATGTTTTTACATAGATATTCTTTGGTGTTGACTTTTTATAGACAGTAAGTTGACTCTGAAAGACATGGACAATTGTTATAAGAAAATAAAGATATCGCGTGAATTGGGACAGCTCCATTTTGTTCTGTAGTAAGTGTGATCTTATTACTCTTGGTTCGATGAGATGTAGTTTGGAGTCCTCGCTAATCAGTATGGTTGGTAAGATTATTATTGGCTGTACAATATGAGGAAACTAATATAAAAAAAACTGGTCGAATACAGCAGTGCGAGTTTGCGCCAACGGCAATCGGTAACCGTCAGATATATCTAATAGCATATCTTTAATTATTGCGTCGTTTCTGGAAGAGATTCAAATTATAATTTTACCAATGATATCGCGGCTTCTGAAAAAAAAAAAAAATCTTTCATACGAGTCAATCCTGTAGTCTTAAATAAAAAGGGCTCGAGTCCTTGTCGCAGGAGTTCCCATTACTCTGTAGAAAATGTCTCTCGTTCTGTTATTATCCCCAGCTTTTTTACCTTCGGGACGGTACAAAACTAGTCATAATTATACGCTAAACATTGCATGACTTATTATGTAAATCGTCACTCCACGTTCAGGCTTGAATTATTTGACAAAGAATGTGCGTAGCAACTTTATTTGCGTGTTTATTCAAAAAAATTTTGTGAACTTTGGATAAGGAACGGAATGGGAATTTTATGGCCGTCATCAAAGGTAGCAATCACGCTGATAATTATCGGTAGTACTTTTGAAGGATGTAGTTATTTAAAGATAAGAGATACAATAGAAGCTGAATATACTTTCCAAAAACTTGCTGATAGAGCAGTGATAAAGCGGATTGATGAGCGAGAGGAAGACCACAAGGAACCTAAAACGTAAAATCAGCTCCCGCCTAATGATGTTTTGAAAATGTGAATCACGCAAAGATATCTGAAATGGGAGAGATGGAATAAATAAAGATAATATCAGCAACGAAATTACAGTAAAAACAGGGTGAAACAATAAAGATATGTCAGGGTTTTGAATAGGGAAGGACATGTTTTCGGAATGACTCATAACAGCCTTCATTAGCATAAATGTAAATGCGTCCTTCTTTTTATTCCTCCTGTTGTCGTTATGACGATGGAATTGGATGGTTCTTAGAAACGTGTAGGCTACCGGCATTCATCAGGTCCTACAGCATCTTTCTTCCACCCCCGTTCCCTTCCTCTTCCACTCTTCCTCCCCTTTCTCTCCCTCTTCTTCGGGGCTTCGCTCTTCCTCCCTCTAATTATCATGCCATGAATGGAGTTGTTATATCGCCGCTGGAATGCCTGTGGTTGTGGAGTATGCCGCCTTTATTCTATGGGTTATCGTCCTGGATGAGTTCTCTTTCACATTACCGTAAATAATGACTTCAGTTGGGTTCTTTGCGGACGTTATGGCCTGATTTCGATGAGGAAAGCGACAAGGAAAATCCAGGAAATATAAATTCTTTATGTCACTGCTTCCGAGACGTGCAGTCTTTTCTTCGTCATTTGAAAGCAAAAATAAATATGTTCCAAATTCTACTTGGAAATTTAGTCAAGCAGTAGTCCAGAAGGAAAGGGATAATAGAAGTTTTACATAATTTAACAAAGTATTTTTTCATTGTAAGCTGTCGCATTTCAAGTTCATGTATACGATTAACGTAATCTGTAAAGAGGCTGTAATAGCTTCAAATAAATCACTCCTTGCATCAGTGGAAAGCATCGTGGGCCCCTTTATGATTGACAGCTAAGATTGCCGATTGTCAGATGTTAATCATTTTCAGACAAGTGTGTCGAGCACTTCATGATTGATATTAATTAATTTCCGAGGTGTCCTCCCATGTGAGGTGGACCATGTCAGTTTCTATGTTTTAAATGTCATTTTGATCATTACTACCATTTTGTTTACTTCGAAATATTGATAAATATTGTGATGATGTGTTCTCATAAACATACTCCCTATTAATGTAATTACTTATTATAAATAAATACCGTATCAAAAAAATCAAAATTTCCCCGCAATCTCAGTTTGTTACAAGTCTCATTGTCCAACTGGTTAAATTTGTGACCCAATGCAGGCAGTACCAGCTCAGTGATTTTATTGCAGTTTCAACAACGCTCGGGGCCTTTCAGTCCTATTCTTTTATCCAGGCTTATGACCTTCACGATTGAATACAGGATCATGGCAAGGCGACCAGATTTCCAAAATGATCATCAAGAATGAACTCTTTTTTCCACAGGCAGCATCATTTTAAAGCACGATAATTAAAGGTACCAGAAACAAAAATAAAGCCGGCCACTTACCCATGAGCATTTGGATTTTTTCCTGTCCACTCGAAGGGTCCCATCATTTCATTTCAAATTTTCATGTTGATTTGCATGAAGTATATTCGACATCGACGACTGACAACAAACTTAGGTAAGCGAGAAATATATTTCCACAAATACTGCATAGAATACATTACGAAAAACTTTGGTATTGAGAAAGTAACACAAATCTAACGTGAAACTTTTATGAATCAAAGTATCTGTCTGCACGATACTAAAAATTCTTGCTAAGCTTCTCGTTAGCTAGCAAAAGAATGTACGACCTCTTAAAAGCCGTTGAAGAATCCCCTAAAGAACAACTGCTACAGGCGGTGGCAGTCCTTGCAACGCCATAAATTATAGTCATACGGAATCTTCAGCATCAGTCGATGTCTCTCTGGGGCTTCTTCGTCAGCAAAGTGGGCACCCGTATCAGAGGACGTGATGGACAGCTTGGCATCAGTCTCGTGATCAGCAGTATGCTCGGCTATGGCTCCGTCGTAAAGCGACTGAAGCCAATTCTTTTACGGGCAGTAAAAGCCAGAGAGATTCCTTCCTGATGGGAGGCCATGTCAGCTGTTCTATCGCAGTACTAGATATGTCCTTTAGAGGTGTCATTCCTTTATCGACATCATTACTCGTAAACGTATTCGTGTGAGTGTGCACGTTGTTACATTGCGAGAAGACACCGGTTTTTTTTTTTTTCTGAGAACATCCGTTGACTTTGCAGCTTTGGAAATGGGTGAATTTACCTCAGTAGTAGAAGGTAATATTTTTCCTTTACATTTGCTTCCTTTTTATTGAGAAAGGAGAACTTTCCGTTAAATTTGGTGATAGGTATGCAAATATGCTCCTTGAGTTTGTAAAACATAAATCTGCGTATGCTATAGATATTTTCGTACGCCTGATAAAGTCACACAAGTAATCTGATACTTTTGATAATGTTTTTAAGAGAGACAAGGACACTGAAAACTACTGAATGACCTTTGTGAGAATAAACTTAATAGGTCAAGATCTTCTGTCAGTATGGTGAGGCTGCTAATTGCAAATTTCAGCAACTGTTTAAATGCTGCCACTTGCTTTTTTTGATATAGTAAAACGCCAAGTTTACGTATTCTTTAGATATTTACGTAGGTAAAAGTGCACGAGGAGACATCACCCTTTCTTATTACTGTCCTGTGATACGTTCATGTTTTTCTTACTTGCTTTTAACTGGCCTTGTTTATTTTCTCTCGGTGGCTTCATATCAGTGAATAATTATTATTAATTGTGTTTTCGAACTGTATAATCCTTCATAATTTTCTTCACTTTCAACACAAGATTATCTTTTTGTCGGATATAGATGTTCAACAATCACAGTTATATAGAGGGGGGCTTGCTGTTCCAAGTAAGTTTTTGAAATTCAACACCAAAAAGTCTTTTGCATAATATTGATGACTCTCTCTGTCACTTACACATACACGATATATAAACGTATATAAATGTGTGAATGAATATATATATATATATATATATATATATATATATATATATATATATATATATATATATATATATATACACACACACACACACACAATCAAGCTACAAACGTCCTTAATATCAATTCGCTCTACCTCGAAAATAATATATTTTCATATATGTTACCGAAGGGGAATTTTTAGTTGACGAACTTATTATCAACTAAAAATTCCCTTCGGTAACATATATGAAAATATATTATTTCCGAGGTAGAGCGAATTGATATTAAAGGACGTTTGTAGCTTACTGATTGTATATGAATCACGGTGATGTGATAAAAAGTCATATATATATATATATATATATATATATATATATATATATATATATATATATATATATATATATATATATATATATAATATATTTGAATGAGCGTGTTTCTTCTTTTTTATTTTTTGCCAAGCCAGGTTTCTACCCGGTTTTATACCCATAATTACTGCCGTGTTGAGATGTACTTTTGAACGATGTTCGTTCCATAAAGGTCGTAATAATTCAGAATTTGTTTTAATTTAAGAGAAGTGATGATACTAAAAAAAAAAAATTCAAAATATAGGATAGCATTCCTCTCTCATCCTATTTACACATTCAAGTTCGGGGAATTTATTTTATTCTGCCGGAAGGCCGAAGATCCCTTATTTATCCCTGTCTCCAGCGGCCTTACAACGGCCTTTCGGAAGCGTCGGAGTGGGTGAAAATCGCGCCATTTCCCCAGGTATTATCACCCTTAATGTCTCTAATTACACGAGGGACACGCGGCTTCTTTCAAAGGATCAAGACATCAAGTATCGTGAGACCTTCTAAAGAGGATTAGGGACCATTTATCCCATCATTACTCACAGGATCTTCGACTTTATTGCCGAGACTGTAATATCTCGGGCTCTGTAAGGTGGATTACTAGGTACAGCCTTCCTTGCGTTTTCCACCTCACTGAACAGGTGATTATCGGCGATGTATGAATAGGATGGCTTTCTTCTCTTGCATTAACGCTGATTACTTTTCAATGGGTGTTATGGTGTCAAGAATATAGACACCTCTTTTTCCGTTGTATTTACATCAGACAGCTGTTGTGCTGACTGTGAGCAGCCAGAATGAAGTCATACGTTTTACGTTTGTTAAATTGGAATCATCAGCGTACCTTTTTGTTAAAAATTGTTCAATAAGTGTCATAGAAATTTCAGGGAAATCGATAACAGGATATTTACTATTGTGTCTATACTTCTTTTTCAGCAGATGTCAGCTCGAAAAAATAATGATTAAATGATAAAGATAACAACAGTAATTTCCCCCAGGTCCCACCTGTACCAGGTCTCATGAGGAGCTCGTCGTTCTTTTTACTGGTGCGTTTTCATACCTTCGGCATAACAGCGCCCTGTTGTTCAACCACTTCTTTTCTGTGTCATTCCAGAACCTTCTTCTTTGTCTTTTTCATATATATATATATATATATATATATATATATATATTGTATATATATATATATATATATATATATATATATATATATATATATATATATATATATATATATATTGTTATATTGTTCTATTTTTTCTGTTCTACTTACTTGGCTAAAGAATTCTGCTTCATTCTAATCCTACAGTTTTCTGATGATACTTCAGTATTGTATTTTTCCTTGTACTTCTTCTTTCTCGCCCTTTCAATAATCGCTATTTCACTGTAAGTTAAATACCGTTAGCTTCATCTCTGATAATGTAGCGCTTTTCTATTGTATACACAACAGCTGCGTGTCATTTTAGTGAAATATTTTTTTCGGGTATCTATTTTTCTAAACCAGCAAAATCTGTGTTTCTTTCCTATTACTAGTGTACACATCATCGAAATGGACAGTAATATAAGAGAGGGTCGAGACGTACCATTCCACAGCTTGGACCAAGGTATTTTCATTCTTCGTATTTATATAGGGTCCAGTTACCAGGGTTTAAACGAAGACTCGTCTAAAGCTGACGTTATTTAGGAATTGATTGTAGTTGTTAAACAAAGAAAAAAATATATTTATACGCAAATTTTATGAATTATTATTATTATTATTATTATTATTATTATTATTATTATTATTATTATTATTATTATTATCTTTTCAAATTCGGTGCCTTTTCTATTTATCCATCCTACTGTTGCATTTCCCGTTGATGTCAAAGGCAGCCTACTGTCTTCTAATGAACCACTATCTTGGCAAAGACAACACTCTTCAACATTCTCTTAAAAACGTTTATTATCAGCTAAAGGTCTTGAACATGCAGGTGCAGTGGTCAGATATTCTAAAGCTGGAATTAAAGTCTTGCCGCATGTATACTGTGCAATTGCTGAACTACATTTTGGAAAGGATACATTTTTTGCGGATTTGAAAACTTAAGTTGCACCCTTACCAAAATGCATTATGGAAAACGTACAGTCTCCGAGCATTCAGAAGTTGAAAGTAAAGTAAGTACTCCCTCGTTTAACCAGACCACTGAGCTGATTAACAGCTCTCCTAGGGCTGGCCCGAAGGATTAGATTTATTTTACGTGGCTAAGAACCAACTGGTTAACTAGCAACGGGACCTACAGCTTATTGTGGAATCCGAACCACATTATACCGAGAAATGAATTTCTATCGCCAGAAATAAATTCTTTTACCTCTGAATCAACCTAATTTAATATTTGTGGCTAAGTGGTATTTGTGAAGTAAAAATGTAGATGCATGATTTTTTTTCCATAAAAAATGTATGTATACATTTAGGTTTTAAGTATCGTTGAATTATAATGCATTTGTCACTAAAATATGTTTTTACTGATAATTATGTATGCTTTCTTTCTGCCTTTTTGTACTGTTTACAATACGTTTATTCAAGAATAATATTTGATGGATGACCGTCCGTAAAATCGAGCTAACTTTAATTAGCTAGTGGCCATAAATGGAACGTACCTTTGTACCATTATTTTGAGCCATATACTTTCCAGGCAAAACTTTAAGCTTAATTTTTCTTTCTCTAGAAGAAAAATGACTGCTTCCGTGAACTAAAACGTGGCTTGTACTCCACCTCTACCCAAGTTGAGGTGGTAGTTAGCATTGAAAACAAAAGGATTTTCAACTTGAAATTATGGCGTATATTTTGGTTTTATATATTCTTGTAATGTTGGTAAAGTAACTGAAGTTCTTGTGCAATTTTCTTTTGACCGGAAAGAAATTTTGCTCTGTCGTTTGCAGCTCATTTAATGTAACCAAAATATTTATTATAGTTCTTTTAACTAATGACTGTATCTACGTTTGCTTGTTGTAGAGTCATTCAGTTTTACATTTATCGGTTGCCGTTACAGTTAGAGGTTTTAACTGAAGGCTATAGTTATAGTTATTTTTAGTTTTTTAATAGGTTAGTATAACATTACACAGTATTATTTATTAGCACTGTATATGTCTCATTCGTCAGAAAAAATGAAGTCTCACATTTATTTCAACAAGAAGACAGGGCTCCTTGAAATCTAGTGTATTGTTTACTCTTATAAAAATAAATGTGTTGTTAAACGAATAGACTGAATCAAAAGAGTACACAAAGAAGGCACTTTTGTCTGTTTGCGAGGACGTGGTTTTCCTTTGTCTACCATAAATGTAATGCCTTTGATTTGCCGTTTTAGTTGTGACTAAGAGTTGATAGGCGTGTATGATTTCGGTTGTGCTAACGTAATTTTTTTATCATTGCAAATGAAAGTTCATTTCTAAACGTATCTTTATAGATTAGTCACTGTTTTAATACGTAGTATCTTTGCCCTCCGTAAAATTTCCGTGGTATTGATTTGTACATGTATAATATTATATATTAAGGTACGTATGATTGATGATGTACATGTTGTGTTTTTCCGAAGGACGATTTGTTATTTTCTATAACTGAGAACATTTTAAAGATTCATGGAAAAAAATAAAAATGTTCAAGTTATGGTTGTATATAGCAGGCCTGGTTTTGTGCTATAAATCTCTCCGTTTGTTTTCCTTTCTCTGCCCACATCACTTCTCGTCCTTGCACAGATTTTTTTAAAACTCATAATCATGTGAAAGAGGCATTATGGTGTGTCCAGATGATAAATTAAAGGGTAGGTTAAGTAACATTAAGATGTATATTTATAATATTATTAAGGTGATCATGTTAGTAAAAACAAGTCTGGCGAAAAATCGCCGAGGTCTCGAATAGTTGAATAGGAAATAAAATTATATTGCCGGTAACGGTGATAAGACTAATTCATTTGAGGTATTTCTTATATGCATAAGCGTTTCCAACAGACACCATTATTCAACGACTGTACGGGTGTCTCTTGGCGTAGAGCGTCATAAAAGAACTCATGTATTTTATCGAGTTTGACCGTTAGTTGGGCTCTGAACGCAGTCTGCCTCGGCTCTTTGAAGCCCATTTCCATCCTCCATGGGAGAGAGACGCATTCAGGTGGACCCCTCCGGAGGAACATGTTAGCACTTGTCAATATTTTATCTCCCTTCGTAGCAGCCTCTCAACTCATCTCCATGGTATTAGCATCAATTCCAGCTAATGGTCGGTTACCCAACACTTATATCGGTTCTCCGCTTCTGGAATATTTAAAAAATGGAAAGCCTCCCCGGCAGAGGAAGGAGAAGAGGGTGGGCGTCGAATTTGCATGCGAGAGAGAGGCTTGGCTTGTTTTTAGCATTATGGAAGTAAGGCTGTGGGTTCCCAAGGGTGTGTTCATAAAGGCATTGCCCATCACGTAAACGCTTTTATTTCCCAGGTAAGGCAATATTTGCTCCGATAACTTCCAACAATTTCTTTTAGGGATATTGTTAAGAGATTCGGTCGCTGTTTGATGAGGATAACTCATATACCTTTCGTTTTCTTAACAAAAGTAGCAGTGCGTCATATACGCGTTTTTCAGAATGTTCTATTAATGCTGTTGTCACCTTACACACACACACACACACACACACACACACACACACACACATATATATATATATATATATATATATATATATATATATATGTGTGTGTGTGTGTGTGTGTGTGTGTGTGTATATGTATATATATAATTGCATCCAAATACTAATGAAGTTGTAAGAGACGTGTACTGTTTTTGGGTAGTAAGAGAGAGAGAGAGAGAGAGAGAGAGAGAGAGAGAGAGAGAGAGAGAGAGAGAGAGAGAGAAAGATGGTCCAGGGTACTGAAACGGAATTATATGTAGAAAAACTTCATCAAATTTGAGGGTGGACACCTATTTGGAGCTCTCTTTCATTAAATCTCATTCTAGTAAAGCGATTTCTTCTGTATACTGTTCCTTGTTTGTGGATGAATACGATTAAGTGTTTTCCTTTTTTTTTTGAGATAACGCATGAGATGTTGTTGTACGTATAGTGTTAATCTTATTGTTACCACCATATAATTAACATTATTCCCCAAGACAACATTCTTAGTACTTACTTGTGAAAGAAATGGACTCCTTAACTTGGGGGACTATAATATTAAGCTGCATATTCTTGCAGTTCCTCAGTGGACAGGTTGGTATCGTTCTCGGCTAGCACTCTGCTGGGCCCACGTTCGATTCTTCGACCGGCCAAAGAAGAATTAGAGAAATATATTTCTGGTGATAGAAATTCATTTCTCGTTATAATGTGGTTCGGAATCCACAATAAGCTGTAGATCCCGTTGCTAGGTAAGCAATTGGTTCATAGTCACGTAAAATAAATCTAAACCTTCGAGCCAGCCGTAGGAGAGCTGTTAATCAGCTCAGTGGTCTGGTTAAACTAAGGTATACTTACTTTTTGCATACTCTTGCTTGCCTGCTACTGATGTAAAGAGGGACGATTACTCAGTATCTGTCAAAACTTAATATGTTATAGGTGAATCATGTAATAAAAGAAATTAGGCTGGAATAAGCAGAAAAATAAGCAAACAGCTTTTCTTTTGCTTTCCATCTTGTTGCGGAAAAAAAATGGCTTGGGCAAATTTGTGATTTTTTACATTTTATTTTGAATGACAGACACAAGTTCTTTTTCACATGAAATCGTGATCGGGAACAAAGCATACTGATAGGTTTCCTCACTTATTACTGTGGTTATCAGGGGGAAAGAATTCAACATAATATATTTGATAATTCATGTGTAAGGTCTCGGCAAGCATTCAAGACTAGGTTGGTAGTTCTTGGTTCATTCTACAAAAAATATTCTTAAGTCGTGGATGAAAATAAGAAAAGGAAGAGAGACTGTATTTTCAGTCATAAACATTTTGTAGATCTTTCATTAAATATGAAGGAAGTAGTTTATGCCGAAGGCGGCATAATAAGTTGTTAGGAGAATAGGTTTTTTCTCAGCCGCAGCCGCCGGTCTCCCCCTGGTTTCCTGTAACGTATAGAAGAGTCTGGGAGGAACAAAATGGCCATGGGGCCAAACTCTCAAAAGGTCGTTGGTGGGGAAATGAGGTGTAGTGATTTATGCAGGTTTTATCGAGGGTAAAAGACAGGTGAAGAAGGGAGTATGGTGGGAGAGAGAGAGAGAGAGAGAGAGAATTTTTTCCGCTTCAGGCTGCTAGATGCTAGGAAATGGATTGTATCTTTGATCATTTGCGATTCAAAATGTAAACAGCCACGATTAATTTTCTGTCATGTGATAAATACAATATCAAGCATCTTTGTTCTGCAAACTTCATGTGAGTGTCCAAAGTATGACCAACAGCGACTGTTAACTTTTGGGAATAAATCAGTAAATGAAATTTTGTCAGAATCTTTTATATTTTGTTGTTCATAAGAAAATGTGGTTTGATAGTTAAAATATAAAAATAAGTAAATGATAAAAGCACGAAAACATAGCATTTGTCGAATTAAAATAAAATTTTTTTAAAATATTACTTAATTTACTATGAATTTTAATATACCTTTTAGTGTGGAAGCATGAGTAAATGTATTTATTGTGTGAATGTGTTACAGTATGAGAACGTGAGCCAATGTGGTATTTTATCCTAATCCTTCGGGCCAGCCTTATGAGAGCTGAAAGTCAGCTCAGTGGTCTGGTCAAACTAATTTAATACTACTACTACTCGATAATTTTAGTTTGTTTTGCACAGTACCTGCAACGATTAATGATGCCGGATTTTCTTCTTATCAACATTTCGATGGCTTGTGACGTTTTCATTTTAAAAGAATTGAAAGACTTAGATTTCCAAGGGATGCTATTTTTGGGAAGTGCAGTTGTCCAATTGTAGTCATCTAGGTTCTAAGTGCTGAAAATGAAAATTCATGTTATTATGGAAGTGTACAAAATGGTATCTCATTGTTAAAAAGTAAAAAGGATGAAATCAGGAGCTAAGCATATCTCTAAAAATGAAGCGGGAACTAGAAACCAGTTTCCCTGTTCCAAAACAGTTTTAATTAAGGAAGATGATGGCATTTCCATTGACTAGTTCTTTGGTCAGAAACTTAGTATACACGCACACAAACCCACACACACACATATATACACAGTATACAGATTTTATATATATATATATATATATATATATATATATATATATATATATATATATATATATATATATATATATATATATATATATATATATATATATATATATATATATATATATATATAGCGTGTGTATCTGTATAACTTATGTTTGTGTTTGCGCCATCGCTCTTGTATGTTAAACAAATGGCTGTAAGTTCAGTATGTAATAAGTGAAAATACGTAAATATGTATATTACGTTTTGTTTTATAGTATCTGTTTTTTGCTATTCTCGTTTGTTTTTCTCAACCTACTTAGTGAACATTATGTGTTGCTAGAAAAATATTCTTAGTGATTTTTAAAAGTTTATCAGAGTAAAATTAACGCCTCTTATGTAAAGTACAATAGAGGTTCCTGTCTCACACTTTTGTTGAAAGAAGCGCACTATCAACATCGATTCGTCGGCCATGTGAAGCTCATTTTGGCGGAATTTTAATCTCGGACCTTCTGTTGTTAATTTTAAAACTACCGCAGTGCAAATCTGTTGCGGTGTGATTCTATTTAATTGTTTAATGCTAAAATAATACAGGAACAAAAGCTTAATGTAATCGCCGCAAATGCTCATGGAAAAAAAATCTATTCTCTCCACGTGATTAGCCAAAGAAAATATTGGCAATGGGTAATTCACTGATGAACAAGAACACTCACGAGAGGGCATACCCTCGCCATGGACACAAATCGATGAATAAACCAAAACTTACTAACAATTTCATGATTATTATTGTTATTATCATTATTATTTTTATATTGGTGCAAAATTCTGATAACAGAACACATTGCGCTATGTTCCGGTTTATTTTGAAAAAGTTGGAAATATCACTTGTTCATTATAATGGCGAGATTATTTTGCAGGGCGATGAATCGTCAAATCTTCATTGGCAAGCGCCAAAAACTAATGGTCTGAAGTGGGTCGCCCCGGGATTGCGCTTATCCGGTTCCATTTATTTCGGCCCGTCCTTTCTGGAGATACAGTGTTAGCTTGCAGACATACACGGGATAAAACACATTCTCCCAACTTTGATGTTAGAGGAATTAAAACCAAAAAAACTAGAGGCGTTGTTAAACAGAAGCTGAATTATGAAACTTTAACCAGGACCCAGTGGTGGCCTGTCCTCTATCGTTTCCAAAAGCACAGTTACGAAACTTTAACGCGGACCTAGTGGTGGCCTGTCCTTTATCGTTTCTAGAAGCTGAAATATGAAACTTTAACCAGGACCCAGTGGTGACCTATCCTCTATCGTTTCCAAAACTATTATTTTTCTTGTTATAATTTCATTTCCTCCATATATAAGTATATATATATATATATATATATATATATATATATATATATATATATATATATATATATATATATATATATATATATATATGCATAATTGTATATGCACAAACAAGTGAAGTGATCTATGGAAAAATAAAGAAAGGGAATGTAGAAAGTATGTTGTAGAAGATAAATGCCCTCTGCTTCATGGTAAAACCAACAAACATTTTACTTATTTTCTGTTTGGACTGAAGTACAGTCAAAATTGCTCCCTTTTCGGTTTTTGGATTTTGTAATAGAAAAATTACATTCACTCCTCTGTTGCAAACGACCGGCGTTTGCTGTAAGGCCAGACTAGGAAATAGAGCTCTGTTTACGTTTGTCATTGAAAATATTGCAGCTGATTTGAATGTGAGAGATATTCGCAGCATTGATGAATTAGAGAAACAGATTTTTTTTTTAATCTACGGCGAAATTTCATTTACACTATTTTTGGTCTTACATTACTTGTATTGGCTCAAAGCAGGAACATATTTTAGCAGTTAGATGATAAATACATTAGTGACATTTTGTTATACTGCGAGTGCATGTCTGTAATACGCTTACCATGAAATGCAAATTGTTAAAGATAATGAGCGTCCAGGCTGTGTGCAGTAATTATATTCACTTAGCTTAATTTTATTTTTTACATTTTTATAAGTACATTGCTTTACATTTCACAGTGTCTTAGTTTGCATGTATGTTTACATCGAACAACAATTCAAATGTATTAATAAGCGAGACCTTTCATAGTTACTGCAAATTTAACTATAGCGTTAATGGATTTAGTTTTTTTACACTCATCCTGGTATGACTTTTTTTTCTGTTTGCTTATTTTTTATGTTCCTGCTTTGATTAAGAATTGCCATACGTCTTATCCAGCTTACATTTGATGATTAATTTTATTCACTTTACGCAGTTTTTTTGTCCATTAGATTTTAGCCATTTTATCCTGTTTCTAAAGCAGTTAACGTTTTACCCTCCGTACACAGATCAAAGGGATCCTTTCGCCATAGAATTCGTTTCCTCATCCTCTGGGTATTGCCTACAAGCAACACGAGATGTATATTGTGTAAAGTCAGCATAATTATTCTCCACCAATCACTCCAGCATATACCCTTTATCACTGCGTGCCGACCATTGTAACTACAGCAACTACCATTTACGCTGTCCTTACTACGTAACTACCTGTTGTAGCCAGCAGCCAACACATAATAGGTGTTTGAGCCATAAATCTGATTGGTGGCTCTGATAGGCCTCTCCGGTGACACTCCACAATAGGGCCGAGGACTTGATGACGGGTTTGCAGTCGCCCCAAGTGCTTACTACCACAATAGATAATAACTAAATAAGACGACCTGATTATAGGCCTAGAGGGAAACGCCTCGCGCCATGCCGGCTCTCCGAAAAAAAAGGCGTCATTTTTTTCTTCTGAAGTTGAGAAGTGTGTCTTTTAGACATTCGCTGGGAAAGGTGGCGTGAGGAGGAAGGGACGAATTACCATCGTTTTGCCGTGTTGTAGATTCACTTCATTTTCTTTATCACACTGAAAATACTCACTTTATAAATATAGAGACAGATAGACGGATAAACTGGTGAGAGAAACCAGAGGAAGTACAGTTTGTGTACAAGGTTGGAGAATGAAAATAGGAATGTATAATGGAGTGGAATGGCTGATGTTTGAAGAAATCAGCGTGTTAGTTAATGGTGAAGAAAAAGTTGTAGAGTCTAGTAAAAGAGGTTGGAAATGATCGTAAGAAGAGAAAGTTGAAATGGAATGTTAAGAAATTTCCGCTTGTAGTAAAAATCGGAGATAGGCAACCTGAACAATAGTTATAAATAAATACAATGGATTAGTTGAAGTGGCTGATGGCTGTTAGCTGTTGGGAGTAGTGTAAGAAATGCTGCTGGAATTAGAGGAGAGGTGAAGGCAGCACGAACTCCGAGTTTTGTTAGAGAAGAGTTGCTTGCATAGTTAAGTTCTGATGAATAAAGGAATTGTTGTACCCGCTCTGTCTTTAATGGAAGTTAGAAGTGTTTTTTGAATGCAATGACAAGTTATTGAAAACTGTGAGGATGAATTGTTTGCCCTGTACTCGTATTTTTTATAGAAGCAAGGATAAGAAATGTCAGGGTACAATGACACGAAAAACCGTTTAGCATAGATGAAATATTTATTCATTTATTGAAAATGGAGGACGACAGGTTGAGGGAAGAGTGTTTAACAAGCCTTGAGAGAAAGAGAGAAATGGGGACTGAAGTTCCCTGTTGCGCGTGAAGCGGAAAATGTGTGCAAATTAGTAGCGCAGTCCAAGGTGGAGTAAGGATACAGCCTGTGTATTATGAGAACAACCTGAGATTATGGAAGTGTTCTGCACAGGTATCTCATCCTTGATATAGCAGTTGGTCAATAATCACAATTGCAACTGTTGCCTTGATTTTTAACACCTGTTTAGTGGGAATATATATATATATATATATATATATATATATATATATATATATATATATATATATATATATATATATATATATATATATATATATATATATATATATATATATATATATATATATATATATATATATATATATATATAACAGACACCTCACACGTCTCGAACTGTCGACCTACCCGCCCAGTTCTCCTCGCTGCTGGGAGAAAGGAGCTGGGGATTTGGTACAATACATGTACACATTCGTTACCGGGGTCTAAGCGATGTCAGGCAGGGCAGCCGATCGAGGCTACGGCCTACCCCACCGCTGAATCAAAGTCCTTCAAAAAGAAGGCATCGTGCTTACTCCATATAAAAATGGGAAAAATGCACGTTAAAACTTTCTTTGTTTATATATATGCACGTTAAAACTTTCTTTGTTTATATATATGCATATCAGGAGTATGTATGTATTTGCTTATAGGAGTGAAGAAATTAGTAAGACCTTGTAAAAAGGGGAAATTCTTCTCAAATATCATAGCTGGAACATCGTGGTTACGTTATAAATAAATATATCTTTTAGTCTGGTAAAGGTGAGAGAACGTAGAGCGCTCTCTCTCTCTCTCTCTCTCTCTCTCTCTCTCTCTCTCTCTGTTGATTGAGTTATTTCTGTAAGACCCTGAGGTGACCATTTCTCCACCATCTGAATGGACCGAAGGTGACAGCCAAAGAGAGAGAGAGAGAGAGAGGCACCAATTTGTTTCAAGGTCAAGGAACGGACGCAATTTTCTGTCTCATTATTTTTTCTCTTCATTTTCTGTAATTGATGTTCTTTCTCTTCTTTTTTCATTGACTCACTCATGTCAGACTGTAGCTGTATTTCTCACGTGCAATTTTGGCATGACCAACAGAATAGCCCTGATGATGGCCGCGTTAGTAATGACAGACTTCGACCGCCATCAGATTAAACCTATTCCAATGGCGATTTGCTGGACAAAAGAAGTACGTTGTTATCGAACTATGGGTTGACTATCCGGATAATGTAAAGCCTTCTCTTTTTCACTCCGTATTCCTTTTAGATTTGACAAGAATGCTGGGCGTGGGCTGTAAAATACCAATCGTGGTGAGATTCCAATTTCAGCGAGGCATGAGCTATTACAGCCGATTTCTTACAAGAAACCTACCACCCCAAAACTGAAAGATGAAGAATTACTAATTTTTCACCAAATGCCAGACACTTTAGAAACGTGATCGGATACTTGAATGATTAGTTAAGATTCACTGTAGCTATCATCCTTAACTGTATGTCCGGCGAACCGTGAAGAAATCCTTCATTCAAATTGTATTAGCTTTATTTTCCAATTTAAACAGTTTTTAGCTTGGTTTTTTTAACCTTAGGAATTTGGACGTTGTTAAAATCCTTCCTGAATAAATTATTACTTGCATTAGATTTTCTATGGGTTTAACAGTCTTTAAAAATTCGATTATTAAAACGCCAGTAATACTTTCAATTTTGTCACTGAAAATATTTTAATTGGATATTAAAACTGATGAAGAAAACCAAGGAATTTTTTAACATATATATATATATATATATATATATATATATATATATATATATATATATATATATATGTATGTATATGTATACAGTATATGTGTATACAGTATATACATTACATATATATATATATATATATATATATATATATATATATATATATATATATAGATATGTGTGTGTGTTCACAGGCAGGTAGCAAAACCAGTCATTTCAATGAACTGCCTGAAATTTCAGGCAGATAGTGAAATGCACTTAGGGACATTTGACCCCCCAGGGGCTAGTAACAAAATTGAAAGAATTTCTAACATTTTAATAATCGAAATTTATAGACTGTCAATTCTAATGTTTATAAATACATATATATATTTACTTATATACAAATTTACACACACATTATATATATATATATATATATATATATATATATATATATATATATATATATATATATATATATATATATAGTCCAAAAAATTTATTTGTTTTCTTCATCAGTTTTAATATCCAATCAAAATATTTTCCATCTCTGACATTTGAATAATGGGAATTTTAAAGATTGATAATTACAATATGCATATATATATTTATATATATATATATTACTTATATACAAATATACACACACACACACATGGACACACACACACACATATATATACTGTGTGTATGTGTATGTGTATATATATATATATATATATATATATATATATATATATATATATATATATGTACATGTATATACATATTTGATGGTATTCTTACTATTAAAATTATTTTCACATTCATCCTTAGCGTCGTTTTCGTCATTGTAAATTCATAAGCATGATAAGACAAAAAAAATTTATGTAATTTATTGCCCAGAGAAATTATCTATCCGTTTCAGAGCAAGTTAGTCGTTTAGGGATATTTGCCAAATTTTCACACACACACACACACACACACACACACACACACACGATTCTGATACTTGAAGATGGAAAAAAAGTATTTTCATATCTATTTATGCAAATGTTGATTTTCCTGAATTTCTCACAATTGCTGCTCTCAATCGACAGCTTGACCTTGAGACTGACCATCGTCCGCACATCGGCGCCAAGTGGACGAGGTCTAATAAGCTATCCGGAGGAGCTAATACAAGCCTCATTTAGGACTTCAGCAGACGCGTGTGATGGCGAGATAGAGACAGACACATCTATCAGTGCCGAATACGGGATGCCCCCGCTGATGCCCGTATTCATCTCGAGGCCCTCCTTCCTCTCCAGAACGGCGTACCGTCTTTGAGCACACTCTTTGTGGGGACCCACTCGTGCACGGCAGTTGATAAAAGTGTAATTAAATAGTTGTCCGTTCGATGCCGTACGATAATTTATGGGGGCTGAAGCACTTAAGAGAAGACGCAGGTTTGCACTCACATCTAGACAACTGTATCCTTCGACGTGGATGTGAGAGTAATGCAGTCGTTTGTATTCCTTACTTCCTGTTTCACTGTGCCATTAATAAAGATAAATAAACGTATACAAAGATAGGCACATTTGCGGAGGTACGCGCGAACAACTGGTTAGTACTTAATGGGCCCGGGGCATCTCGTACACAGTCAAGGCCATCACTTAACCTCGAGTGAGAAATAGGTTTGCCTTCCTTGTTTGCTTCTGGCGCCACAAGTAACAATTGGGTAAACGAGGCCATTTAGGCCTATTCTCCTTCGAGCCTTGAATCAGACGCCTTAATTACTGGCCTCAGCTCATCCAGACATAAGGAAATCCATCATCAGGTAGAGGCAACATCTGTACAGGTAATAAGGTGTTGCCAGAAATGACGTCCTTACATTAGACGGAGGTGGTGCGACTGTTGGGATTATTATTGGGAACGATACAAGAACATCTCATGTCTGTTTTATTGTGAAGAAAATTAGCTTTATTGTGTGAGGTTACTTAGAAGTTTTGCTTAATTTTTTCCTTCTTTTTTTTTTAGGAAAGGAAGAACATAATATACCAAGAAATAAAATATGTGGATCTTTCGAAATGCTTCCTTTTGTAGAAGCTGTGACTTTCCGTTCGGCGCTTCAGAGGCATCCTTTTAACGCCGGCCATATCCAACATCTTTCAGAAGTGGATTGCGAACTGTGTTATTGATTGTGATCAAATTTCTTTCCTTGCAGTCTAACTGAATTGGATGCAGGGTATTTTTCATTATAGGTGGTTTTATTTCTGAAACATATGTTTTCTAGGTGTAACAACGGTAGTCTACGGGTAATACACTCCACGTTTATAAGAACTGTCGTTCAGCCCGAGACCAGCCTCTCTCATAGCTGGCGAAATAAACGAACCTTGGTCCGAGCTTTCGAACAGTGTGTCCTCAACACAGATCCGTCTCGACCCTCTCTTGTGTTACCATAATTTTTGACTGCTTGGGCAATCTACTCTGATGTAATGTCATACTTTGTGACAGCAGTGACCCCTTTTTCTCTGTTTGAAACCCGGCCGTTTTGATCTCATTGTTTATTTCTTGTGGACGTTCATGGTATCTGTCGAGCTAAAGCATACTGGCTTGAAATAACACGCGTCTCGGGAGTATACTATCGTCGGGGGATTTCATTCATAAATGAACAATTCTACAGGCTTTGAATGGTGTTAACATTATTGTTTTCCAGACTGTCCGAAATACCTAATATCATTGTGATTAAATTAAGGATGACAAACTTTACAAAGTCAAGTCTCTCGGTATACTTCAGGAACCATGCTTTTATTACGCTACTGTTTTCTCAGACCGTCCAGGTGACCACTCCCTCCTTAGTTAATGAGAAAAATCGTCAGGCATAATTTACCTTGTGTTTATCAGATTCCTAAGCACTGCCATTGCGTATCGTAGTAAATGCGTTGTGACAGGAGCATTAATATCATAGAAAGAGTGAAGGTTTTTTAAGAGAGTCAAGATAACATTATTGCTTTAATCCATGTTGTTAAGGCCATAATTCTTCTTGTTTTGTAAGTGATTTATTTTTAACTATAGCAGAATTATTATTTTCATGCTGTTGTTCTTGAAATAAATCATAAGCTCTTATTTAGGATATTATTTCCAGAAATATTGAAATGTTTGTTATACATACATATGTATATACATATATACAATATATATATATATATGTATATACATAATGTTAGCAAGTAGTAGATGTTATCACCAACATTAGACTTCTGGGACAAATAAAAAATAGTACGATTTACAGTTAGATATATATTCCCAAATAGATATATAGTCAAAGAGATTAGGAATCGGATGTATTATGAAAAATGACTTGGCATTGTACGAGCAAGAGTAATTTATTAGTAAAATTACTCAGAACGTAAAACCAGTTCTCTAAAAAGGTCAGAAACATATTCTGAGAATAAAGTCATTATTCTGTCAAAGTCTTTGTGTTCGTTTACAGTATACTTGTGATATTTAATGAACAAATGCTTAATTTCTTTAAATGAAAATGACGCCTTCATAAAGGATATGCTGCTGTATTTCATATACTGTAATGTGTAAAATAATATATTTATATATATATATATATATATATATATATATATATATATATATATATATATATATATATATATATATATATGTATGTATACTGAAATACAGCTTCAGTGACTGCAACCTTTGATTTTCTAGAAAACTTTTATTGAAAATAAGAACTTACTTACTTCTTTACTCTCTTTGATAGAGTTTCATTTCAATGAATGGTCTACCATGTCCGCTCGCAGACTGCACCCTACTCATATTACGTATTACCTACGGGAATATCACCAAAGGTCTAAAGAATATTCTATAGACGTTAACGTCACATATCAACCTACCGGCCCGCACTTTTCTACTTTCTTATATCTAATAGGTTTTTATTTTTTCTTTATTTTCTTCAGATTTTTCTTCCGAGTTCTGAATAGCATATATATATATATAATTATATATACATACATACATAAATATACATATATATACGCATATATGTGTGCGTGTGTGTATATGTAAGTGTATGTGTGCGTGTACTTTAGAATATTTATATAGTTAAATCTCTGCGACTAATGATGTAATCCTCTGTACCATCAAAGTGTAATCGTTAACAATCTGTGTACAGATGAAAATAGGTAACTTTATATTAAATTTTAACTATTATTATATACGTCTGTGGGTGCTTTTCGTTCTTGCATCTTGAGCGCCAAGAAATTACATTTATTTTTGCATTCCTATCTTATCCGGTTTTCTTAATGTTTGCACAGGTTGCAAATGTGTAGTGAGAAAGCCACGTGAATGATTCAAGCAGAAAGGCCATTCATTTTCACACCACCAATCATGTTATATTCCGTAAATTTAGCCATCTCTGCTCCGCTGATATGTGACGTTTTTCCGATTTTTTTTTTTATATCAAGTAATTCTTGATTCTCGGTTCCTTGTTGAGAAGAAAAGTATTTTGTTATAGTGCCTTTTGCTTTTTGCAATCATTTCTTCAAATTTTGGAAAGTGAATTTGTATTATTACTCCGTATTGCAAATATACTTCGCTCTTCCGTTTCCTGAAATGTCATTACAACAGGAGTTTTCCTCCAAGTTGGCGTCTGAGATTGGGTTTCAGTCACCCGAAAAGTTTTAGGAGGCATCGTCTGTTGGAAAGAGTTTTCTCTCGCCATACTAGATAAACATATTAACGGGAACCAGAGCCCCTCGTGACATTCTATCCTCCTTTGCCGCAGAGACAGGAAAATTATAATAATTTAATAGCTGCACAACTTGGTGTTTGTTTGTTGTATAATTTGCAGTTAATGTCATCAATATAAGTATAGACTAAGCAGAAAAATATCTTTGGTGTTGTGAGGGAACGTTTTCGAATTATGGCTTACGCCGTGCCACAGTACTCTATTGTTGTTGAGACCTGAATAACGAGATAGCATCCAGATATCAGAAGAGTAAGGGATAGCATATGATTTGCATTCTTTTCCAAAGTGGACTGTTATCGAGACTGATATCTCTTATTATCCTCCATATTTCGCTCTCCTGACCCGTATTCTAATCTTCCCTTATGTCCTTATTATAACCTCCTCGTGTATGGCCATAACCCGGCCATTCTTCCCTATCTGACCCGCCCATATGACGAAGAGTTCTGTCAACGGCGCAGGAGGGCGCCATCTTTTCATTCTGTGACGTCACCCTCTGTTTACAGTCGTGACGTCACGAGATGACGTTGACGCATGATGGTGGAAGAGTTTTCTTGCGTTGGCTATCGTTGGTTTCCAAGATTGGTGAATTGTCCGATGAGATTTTTAACTTGAACCATTTCCTCTGTGCATAGATAAGTAATTGTTTTTATCCAAACGCTGTAGCTGGTGGAAGCTTACGTGCTTAAGCGTTTTTTAT
>NC_089751.1:3439179-3441679 GCF_040412425.1 Macrobrachium rosenbergii
ACACACACACACACACATATATATATATATATATATATATATATATATATATATATATATATATATATATATATATATATATATATATATATACACGAGTAATAACCTTTATGCTTATGGGCAGTGAGTGATTGATTGGAAGGGTGGATTTTTAACCATTATTATTATTATTATTATTATATATATATATATATATATATATATATATATGTGTGTGTGTGTGTGTGTGTGTGTGTGTGTGTATTCTTATATATTATCCAATTGTCCCTTTAGCCCGTTAGATAGAAAATCAAATTTAACGGCGGCTGGAGGAGACGCCATGAAAGGGAGGTGAAATATAGGCCTATCCCCCCAGATCACCTGATTTGGGGGAAAAATAATACCGACCCCTTAGCCCCACCATCGGATGTTTTTCAGGGGGGGTTAGATAGCCGTTAAGTACAAAAGGGCGAATCAGGGATGTAAGTGGGCTGCTCTCCTTACCTTTAAGAGTTTTAGCTGTAAGATCCATCTCCCTTCGAACTTTGTACTGGTGGAACACCCTGAACCTCCAAGAGAGAACACCACCACATTCAGTTGGAGCGGCCCTTTCTTCCTTTGTACACTGGTGTTGTGAACTTCTGCGGCCGAAATTTGTCTTCTGCAAGCGAGCTCCATGCACAGATGCAATCAGGTATGATAAGAAGTGCAACTACGCCAGTTTCTGTTTTTTTTTTCTCATGAATTTCTCTCCATTTTTCCTATTTCCAACTTTCATTCTCCTATGACTAGCTTAAGCTCAAAGTAAATTAATTCAGTAATAATTAGCATTTCCCCTCCATAGTGTTATCTGTGCTAATTAAATCTAATTGATCAATTCCTGCATCGTGCATAATTAAGTTCATGTTAGAGAAAGTCATTGGTTTTGAATGCCGACCTAGAACTCTCTTCCAGAACCTGTTATCCAGCACCTTGGACAATCTGTTTCCTACCTAGTGAACAGAACCTAGCATAGACGTTTAACTGCCATCCTGCCACATGCAAGAATCTTCTGATTGGCAGTCTGGGGCACTGGACGGTCCCCCCCTTGATAAATCCAGTTGTGTTACCAACAAAAATCATTTAATCAGTAGCAACCTTCACGGTCATTTGCGTTTTAAACTATTTCAGGGCCTTAACCTTTTCAGATTCAGCAATTTGCTATGCATTGCCTAATTTTATCACACATTGTATGTGCTTGCTTGCTGCTCAGTCAGCCCCTTCAAATTAATTTCCTGATTGTTTCATTTGTAAATAAATTCAGTTTAAATTAAATAACTTGTTAATTTCTCCCCATGGCGACCTCCAATTCTCTCTTTACTTAGATCTGATATCAAGGTAAGTCAGTTTATTCATTCCATTCATCATTTACATTCTGAGCGCTCTTATGTTGGCATTCAAGGCGGTTAACTAAAACCCCATTCCATTATCCCACCGGGCCCCAGAATGTAAAAATATATATATATATCTATATATATATATATATATATATATATATATATATATATATATATATATATATATATATATATTTAAAACACATCACCACAGGTCCTGATCGGTTTCGTCTTTATTTTCAAGCCATACATATATATGCGAGTGTTCATAATATCTCTTCGTTGTGTCCTGTCAGCTTTCGGGGGTGTCATTGAGTTCTACTCCGTTGTTTTCTTAGTTTTACGTATTTATTTTCCTCTCAAGTTATTTTCAAGGTATTTTCTGTGCGTTGCTTCCTATCGAGCAAAGGGATGAATATTAAGACTACCAACTCATTCCAAAGGTCTCAAGATAGTTCCAAGAAATATCGTTGCTTACGCAAAAGCGGTGGACTACACAGCACTTTTTATGCGATTATGCAATGTGAACTTCTCTTCTTTTCAGAAGAACTATGTGATTTTTAAAAGACGGAAGGAGAGACTCTTTTGATCTAGAGTCCGATGGGTACGGATGATAGGACTATAATCTGTTCATCAGAGGGAATCATCGTCCATGCTATCCTTCCTTATCGTCTTATATATATATATATATATATATATATATATATATATATATATATATATATATATATATATATATATATATATATATATATATATATATATATATATATATATATATATATATATATATATATATATATATATATATATATATATATATATATATATATATTGTGTGACCTCTTTTTTTTTCTTCTTTTTTATTTTCTTATTTTGTTTTTATTGATGAATTTAGATTGGACAGTTGATAATATCCACGCTTTCAATACTATAGATGCTAGAACGTGTTTTATACCTGCTAACCTCATAATTATTTTCATCATTTTGGATGATGTGGTTGCCGCTGACGTTGCTTCTATACGACCAGTATTGTTATTATTACTGCTTTAACTTCTCACGGTACAGCAACTGAGAGGCTTTACAAAGGAATGGGTTTATGTACACATAATGTTTGTGCACGAGCAGTTGATTGGTGTACGTTT
>NC_089751.1:3456679-3479179 GCF_040412425.1 Macrobrachium rosenbergii
TGCCCGCTTGAAGGGACAAGCCTCTTCCTAAAGTAACCAGATCTCTGTAACATTCCAGAGGCAGCCAGTATGGGTTGTTAATATTCTAATAGAAATATAAAAATCCTTATTGTGAAGGCTTTCAGTTACTGTGAAGTAAACTGTTCATTTCTTTATTTTAATTCGTAACCCATTTCTGACTTGTGATTGTCAGTTGTATTTCACTAATCTCTGGGAAGGTATACAGTTTTAAGAATATATTCGACAATTGGGAAATTTGTTAACTGAATAAAATTTTCAATTCCTCATTATGATATTCCTTCAAGCTACTCTTGAAACGATACCATAAGAGATATTTTGGTATTTTGGAAAAATGAATAAGACTTAGTCAGGGTGAAAAAAGCGATATTTACATTACAGCTGTAAAGGACAGCTAGGCGTTTGCCTTCTTTTATTTAGCGTATATTAAAATACTGTTGCATTTTGTTGAGAAAATTTAGCCATAATAGGACACCCGGTTCGCCAGCTGAAGGTCTTGGGTTCGATTTCATAAGATTTGGAACGTTATGGGCAAGTTCCATGGAACATTCTTGATTGTGCCTCTGATGACCTAAGCAACGAAGTAGGTTACTGGGAGTTAGTCAACAGTGTTGGTTTTGCCAGGGTGGAGGGTGCCCATGGGGCAAGCACTTTATATAATGAAAATGGGCGACTCTGGGCTTTATACTTAAAAGTATAAAACCTAATAAAACCTAATGACAAAATTAGTGACATATATATATATATATAATATATATATATATATATATATATATATATATATATATATATATATATATATATATATATATATATATACACACACACACACACACACACACACACACATATAGATAGCTAGACAGACAGACACTTATCTTGTTAATACAAGTAGTAGCACATGCCAGATATTGCGATTGGGGAGACCCTCAATTTTTTTATTTCCTCATCTTCCTCCCAAATACTACCCACAACCACTCAGCCCTTTCGCCCCTCGTCTGAATTATAACATCGAATGTGTGAAACAAATGCAATAAAACCCAAATAACAACTTCAGCCTGAAGCAGGATTATCTTTCTTCTTGTAAAGTGAGACTGATCAATTGGACACAATTTGAACAACACGAATTCCTAATACAAATCAGGAACATGTTATGCACGGTTTCACCAACTCACTTGACTTTTCAGATTGCGCTCTCTCTCTCTCTCTCTCTCTCTCTCTCTCTCTCTCTCTCTCTCTCTCTCTCTCTGTAAGAATCTGCATGTACCTTCTATTGTCTTTTATGATTAAAAGTTTCAGAAATATATTTCATTTTATCTCTGAGCTGTTTATTAAGAATAATTGCTATGTTGAAATGCAACAACTGTAGATAATAAGTAAAATGTAAGGGGTTCATGCGTTTAGAGCAACTTTTTGCAGCGCCTAACCATTGCTAGAATAGCAAGCAAAGCTCTAAATTCTATCTGCTGCATCTCCATTTGCATTGTAACTCCTGGCATCAGGATCACTTGGGAAAGGAGTCCTGTCATCGCCTTGCTTTGTGCGCCTCCGCTATTTCTTCTTCTCCTCTCCTTTGTAACATCAAAATAGGAATGTCTTCCTCCAGATAAACACGATATGTTCCCAATTATAATTTCTTCCCGGCATGATACAGCATCGTAACCATCAGGATTCTCTTTTTTTTTTTCTTCTTCTTTTACAGTAATTATTCGCGAAAGCATTTTGAGAGCAGTAGTATCCTGCTCGGCCGATGCACCGTCGGCTAGATAATCCGAGGCTCATAATGGATCGTGAAATCGCAAATGATCACCCGAGTCTCGGACGTTCTCGTGTGCGCGCCCTTCCAGTGATATCAAATACGACACGTACCAGCTAAGAGCATGTTTATGCAATCTCCAGGGCCTTCTCCTAACGTTATGCCTCTTCAATGGCTATATTATAGCTCTTTTGGTTCTGTCAAAGCGCAATTGTGGCTCTTTACTGATTCAGTGCCTCGTGATATCTTTGATTGCATTCATCGTTCTGTAAAATAATTCATATTCTCATAGAGGAAGATTAGAGCAGTTCTGAATATGTAACTGTAAAGGAGATAATGAACTGAGTGAATCATCTTTGTATAAGCATGCAATCTAGATTCAGTACGGTGTAACTTATTTAAAATTGTTTTGGCATTTATAAATATATAGTCGTCATAGCTATATAAATATTACTTTTCCCAAAAATGTCATTTAAAAGCTTTGATTACTACTGCATCTAATTATTATCTTAATTTAGAAAAGTAATACGTCATTCATACATTAATATGGTGGGTCTCGTAAGTAGCAACAAGGACACATTGTGAGTAGTGAATACTTATACAATTATCATTTCTGTTTTGTATTAATACAGTGATTTTGTGTGGATGCTTTATTAATATATATATATATATATATATATATATATATATATATATATATATATATATATATATATATATATATATATCCTAAGTGTGGTTTGCAGAACGTAACGTTCCTTGATAACTGAAATATTTTTGCTGTGTAGGCAATTTTACATTGTAATTAGTGATTTCTCGCTGCAAGCAGGGGGCCAACATTATTGCAAGAATAAAATGTAAGTTTCCTCGCCGAAAGTCGATGAAAATAATAATTTTTGATGAAAAATCATAGATAAGATTTTGCTTGCAATATAAACCAAGAAAAAGAAAAGAAAAAAGAAAGAGGTAGATGAAAATTTTATCAGGATCTGACATAGACAAGCAGGCATATATATATATATATATATATATATATATATATATATATATATATATATATATATATATATATATATATATATATATATATATATTTATTTATTTATATGTGTGCATTTAAATTAGTAATATGTATGATATTCATATCAAATATCTCGTGAAAGCTTTTGCAACTAATTCGTAGAGAACGAACTCAACAAATTTTTTTCTGATAGAAAAAATCTACAGACATCGCCTATATCAATAAATATTTACGAAGTGTTACCAGGCTGGATGACTAAAGGAAGTCACACCCTTTTCATAAAGAGAGAGAGAGAAAAAAATTTGTGAGTGACTTGTCTCCTTTCCGAAAACAATTGATGTCTCAGAATGTTTGATGTATCCGCCCTTTGGGAATTCCTATAAAGAACCAAAAACTAATAAATAAATCGATAAATAAAAAAAATATTTGCGTGGTAAAGTACTGTTCATTCCAAAGAATGCGTAATATAATTATTATTAGCACCTGGCATTCTCGTTACTTTAACTGGGCAGATGATTGAATTTCCAGCTTTTGCATTACTTTGTATTCCATATGCATAATAAGTGTGATTTTCCTTATTTTGACTTATTCTCTTTTATTGAAATTGCTTATTTCAATGAGTTTCAGTAGGGTTACTATTTTCTTTCGAATTTTGTACCACTTGTTTTTAAGATTTTGATGTTAGATTTTAATATTAGTATTGTTCATTGATGCATAAAAATGAGATGAGTACTATTTCTACGATACAAGCAGAGAATTAGTCAAGCAAGATAAGTTGGTGCACACCACACCACCAGATTTGAACTGCGGCCCCTGCATACCTCATAATGCTGTCAAGAGCCTGGGTGATGTTATGCCCAGGTCGTGAAGGGAAAGTCATGCTTGAACAATTTTATGGTCCTGGATGAATAACTTGAAATATATTTTGAGTGAAAGATAATGAACTTTCAACACCACAGATAATTATATTCGCATACGTAAAGTACATGTATACATAAATTGGAAGGGAAACTTCAAGACCCACACTACTTGAATTTCACAATTTTCGTATGCAAATCCCTCTTGCTTTTCATTTTCCAAGCCAGTCTTGAAAAGGGTTTTTAATTGGTTTCATCCTCGAGCAATATTGGAACGAGCTATTCCTAAAACCCTCGGGTCACCTTAAATTTCCGTCATCATCGATATGTTCGGTTATGAGGTTCAAGTGTTAAAATAATCATTTCTGCTCTCCTCCAGTTTCGGAAAATGTTGTTAGTCTGTTTGCAGGAATTAATTCCTGATGAGCTCTTGGACATATCCAGGACAGGTCCTTCAGCAACTTTTACACAGAGACATAATATCAGATTGATTTATTGTGCCTTGGTTATTTGTAATTTACGTTAATTTTATAATTAGTGGATCAAGGTGGGATGCAAATGTAAAGCTCTTTTAGGAATAGTTCTCAGAAACTATCCTTTTTATCATTAAGGTCTGGACTTTGGGGATTTACTTTTGAAAACAATATCTGTGAATGAATTACCAATGACACTAAGTAACAGGTGTCATTAGAATGATCTTAGGAAAATATATTACAGACATTGTTTTTACCGAAACACGCATAAAGTACAAAAACATGTTTAATAATGTACACATGCCAAATATATAGTGTTTTCATCTTTTTGAAGGTATTTAGTTAATGTAAAGACTAGGGGAAGCCCTTCCGTGAGCGTAAGATATGTAATTATATATTTTTCACTGTAAAGTATGCCGTATTTAGTAAGAAAAGTATGATACGTAGCGTTCGTTGCTCTTGAATCCAATAGGAACTACGTCTGATAATACTGCAAGAGATTTCCTCCGTAAATCTTTTCATAGATGTCTCATTTAACAAGTACATTCCAGCTAAAATGCATTAAACCCTGTAGGTGCGTCTTAGAAGTGTAGTGGTAATTTTCAATTGATGTTGAAGTGTACTGAAATTAACCATTGGAGCTGTAGTTTATGAACACCATAGACGTTTCATCTCGAGAAGGCATTTATCTTCTTTTCTCCAGAAGGGTGAATATTTCCTTTGATTCCAGGCGACGAGACTCTAAAGTTCGCAAGTAATTCGTATAAACGATGATAAATTGCCCCTTGGAAGAGGCTCGAGCTGAGCAAATGGGGTGATTAATTGCTTCGGCTCCAGAGACCAACAGGTAACACGGGATGGAGTTGAGTATGAACGTGTTATCCCATGGCATGCATGCGATAAGTCTCTCTCTCTCTCTCTCTCTCTCTCTCTCTCTCTCTCTCTCTCTCTCTCTCTCTCTCTCTCTCAGATGGGAATCAAGTGATTCCATATTCCTTTCAAATTTCTTGGTGTCAACGGACAAATTTTATTCTAAAAACTGTCTCTCTCTCTCTCTCTCTCTCTCTCTCTCTCTCTCTCTCTCTCTCTCTCTCTCTCTCTCTCTCTCTCTCTCTCAGATGGGAATCAAGTGATTCCATATTCCTTTTCAAATTTCTTGGTGTCAACGGACAAATTTTATTCTAAAAACTGAAGGGGGGGGTTTCCTTTGCTGTAGGGAGAAGACTATTTTCATTGGGTAGTTTGAATTGAAAGTTTTTCCAGGAATGAAAAAGTAATTATATATATGCATAGATTAGTTTTTATCCAAGTGAGTGTAATTTCTGTATGAGGTATGTCTTAGTGGCTTTTCTAAGAATAATTATTACCAATGGGAGCCATGAAAGTTTAATTTTAGAAATCCTCATTACATTCACATAAAAGTCAATATTTTAACAACTAACTTGTACTTGATTAAGTTCCCATCGGAAAAGTCTACAAAGTGCATCTTAAAATGAAGAAAAATATTGAAAGCTATCTGCCACGGTGAAGGAATCCCAAGTCCAAATACTCTTTTATGTAATCAATGTAATTGAAGTAATCGCCGGAGAATGGCCCGAACGAAGATTACCTCCAACGATAGTGGGCAATAGGGTAATAAGGCAATTACGATGACTAACCACACGCCCGAACAAATTCTTCTTACCCCCCCTCACTCGCCCTCCCCCTACCCCCCTCACTCCCCGTTCTGCGAAGAGCAAATTATTCTCCCTCCAACCATTGCAATAAGTACTGCCCTTTCTCGCCTGCAGTAGCCCGTTGCTAGGTCCAGTTGCATCATTTCGATTCACATTTGAAACGCTCCAATGCGGTAGCCTTGTGAATCGAATTGTTTAAACACGTATTTTTTTTTAACTCTCTCTCTCTCTCTCTCTCTCTCTCTCTCTCTCTCTCTCTCTCTCTCTCTCTCTCTCTCTCTCTCTCTCTCTCTCTCTCCCTTTTATATCATGTCACACCTTTTCACATATTTGTCGCCTGCTATTTTTAGCTTTAATTAATTTTCTCAAGTTGTGGTTATTAGTATTTTTATTGGTCTAAGCACATATTCAATGTAGTATTAGTAGTGATAGCAGTAGTAGGGGAAATTACCAGTTCTCTTAAGATAACGGAGAGGTTTTGCAACGATAGAATTTAGTTATTATGAATTGGACATAACAACTCTAAAGACCTTGCTTAAAACAAAAAGTTTTTGTTTCTTCGAATACCTGTTGTCCAGCAAACCAGGGTTCATTAGGGGTGGCATGCATTCCCGCCGTTACTTAAAGTGCGAGAGATATTTATTTAATGGTTTCTGGGCTTTTTAAAGCTATTTGATAACAATATTCGACTACATGTCTATGTAAAGTTCTTAGAAGTACTAATGTTACAGAATATTTAGTTACTTCAGTTGGATGATATGATACTCTTCTCTCTCTCTCTCTCTCTCTCTCTCTCTCTCTCTCTCTCTCTCTCTCTCTCTCGTGCAATGTGAAGCCATTTTATTTAATTTTTTGTTAATAATTTCATTTATTTGTACTGCGATTTTGTTGATCCCATTTGGTTTGCAACATTTCTCTATCCAAGAAAAAATTAAATATAATATTGCAAGTAGTCTGCTGGGAATATTTTTAAGGTCTTGAATAGGATATTTAATTTATTGAGATTACGATTTTCTTAAACTCATCTACTTTCAAACGCGCTTCTCTACATTTACTTTCATTTTCCCGGTCTTCAACTTTTAAGCTGTAGCTATGATAGAGTATTCATAAATAATTAGTTGGTTTTCGGCATAGCTTAGTTAGGGAAACAAGTTGCGCAAAATATAATGTTCAAGTCAGTTTATCGGGATGACCATTTTGACTTAACTGTATAGGAAGTTTTACGGGAAATGTACATTTACGTTAATGCTTGAGAGTGTAAATGCTGTGCAAGTGTGAGAGAGAGAGAGAGAAGGGGGTTGGTTATAGTTGGGAGTTTTACAATTGAGGTGTGAAGGTGACATTATGAAACAGTTGCAGAGGCTCTTGCATAAATTACATATAAAGCGCATAAATTACATATAACATGCTTTTTCTCTACATGAAGGCTCTCTCTCTCTCTCTCTCTCTCTCTCTCTCTCTCTCTCTCTCTCTCTCTCTCTCTCACACACACACACACACACACACACACACACAGCAGTAGGCTTTTAAATTTCTGGGAAGGCAAGTGGGAATTGGTTAATACTTTTATCACTATACTGAAAGAAACGTTCATGTATGCGGAAGAAAATTAACCACATCAAAGATGAATATGATAATGAAAGTTCCCCAAATGACATTGGAAGATGGTTAAGAAAGTTTATAAAAAGGAATTAGTCGAGGCCTACTGAGTGTCAATGTCATTTATCTCCGTAATGACGAAAGCAGTATGTACTGCATTTGTCTAAAGCACAGACACTGGATTACCTTACTACAGACAAACAAAACAAAAAAAAACAATACAGGTAGATTTTGAGTAATTAAACTTTCTTTTCGCCAGTTTAAGTTACAAGTTTTGTTTTTCTTACTGCCGGACGAGTAACGTTACTCAGAGAAGGGCACCATGGCCGAAGGTATGATAACAAATCTAGTCGAATTTTTACACGTAATTAACGGACTGTCACCCTGCGAAGGATAAAATTCATCCTGTAAAAAGGAAAACGTTATGTTTCATGTTATAGTACAGTTATATCTCCTTGGAGTAAAAGAATTAGTTGTGTATACGTACTATATTTTACCAGAGAGTAATCTCGCCGGAAAACGAAAATGCAAGAATCTCTCTCTCTCTCTCTCTCTCTCTCTCTCTCTCTCTCTCTCTCTCTCTCTCTCTCTCTGTGTGTGTTAAATAGCAGTTGAAAAAGCTCACGTAACCCTGGGAGAATAAAAAAAAAATGGGTGGTAAGAAATCAAGAAGAAATATAACATAATGAGAGGAAGAAATAAGCAAAACTAGCGAGTGTGAATGCAGATCGAAGGTGATAAATATCCCTCTAGACACAACCACCGGACCTCCGAGGCTGTCGGCGCCTGTGAACTCTTGCCGCCATCTTGGATTGGCCAGGTTTATTTATGTCTTAATTTATTTCATACTTCAACTCATTTACGAGTGAGAAGGACTTATGTAACAACAGCTCTCCTCAGGTTGCGACGCTGCGAGAAGAATGTAAGGGCGCTGCGCAAGTTTTCTTGGGTCGTCCCATGTTTTCCTGCTTCTTTCTTTTCTGTCGTCGCTCTTTCCCGCGGATGCTCAATTATTTCTTGTTTGTCCTCTGCAGCTGAGAGATGGAAATCGTTACAGTGCATGTAAGCCAAAATTTTATTGCTTTTTTCGCAGTTCGATTACGTTCATAGCGAACAAAATCAAATTTTGTGGATTTTGTTTTTTTTTATGCCTGCAACGGTAAGATATATTCTTAATTTCAAAGTTACTTTGCATTTCAGAAGGGCCAGCGTTTCTACATGTATGGGTCCAATTATTTATACATAAGTGTAATTATGTATACATGTAATGTTCATAGATATTGAATATTTTTTTCAAAATAACTACAATATAATTCCCTCATATTACTTTCCTTACATAAGTTATTTCGTGAATTCCAGGAAATAAGCACATATGATGGTAAATTAACCGAGCTTACTCTGACCCCCCCCCACACACACACAGTATATATATGTGTATGTATGTATATTTCAAGTACCTCTCTTACTCGCAACCCTGATTCCCCAGATTCCATGAAAACATTGTGAATGATGGGCAACTAATTTCACATTCAAGATGGATGCATTTTAGCATCGTGCTGCACTGCTTTGAGTATTATATATATCTTTGTAGCCAACGTGTTGGAGGATGTTCTTGTACTTTCCTTTTTTATATCTCGGTAAAATTGTGATCTAAAATCTACCATGTTCAGTTGTTAACTGTTTCGTAAAAAAAAAAAAAAACTATATACAGTGTGTTAGGAGGCCCCAAACCTGTTTCAAAGCAGAGTTTCTTTTCTTTTCTTTTTCCTTAAAATAACGCCTTAATTATCTTTATTTGTTCCCCTTTCCATTCTCATATTCCCCTTGAAAAGTTCAGGACTGCAAAAGAAGACCCGAGATGCAATTGCAACGTAGATGAAGCAAAATATTGCAGGGTAATTATTCCCGAGCTTTGGTTCCTTGGGCCAAACGCCTATCTTCCAAATTGTGATTGTCATCTAACGAAGATACAAAGGTTGCACAACGGGATATGAGGTCAGTAAGGACGATTGGGGATTATTGAAGGCACATTGTGACTCTCAAATGTGGGTATATAGTGAAGAACTCTCTCTCTCTCTCTCTCTCTCTCTCTCTCTCTCTCTCTCTCTCTCTCTCTCTCTCTCTCTCTCTCTCTCCAGACATTCATCAAGTTCTTCATTGGAGTGGTGGCTAGAGCTCTCGGCTAGCACGCTGTTGGCCCAGCGTTCGAGTCTCCGGCTGGCCAATGAAGAATTAGAGGAATTTATTTCTGGTGATAGAAATTCATTTCTCGTCATAATGTGGTTCGGATTCCACAATAAGCTGTAGGTCCCGTTGCTAGGTAACCAATTGGTTCTCAGCCACGTAAAATAAGTCTAATCCTTCGGGCCAGCCCTAGGAGAGTTGTTAATCAGCTCAGTGGTCTGGTTAAACTAAGGTATACTTAACTTCTCTCTCTCTCTCTCTCTCTCTCTCTCTCTCTCTCTCTCTCTCTCTCTCTCTCTCTCCAGACATTCCATCAATTCGTTCGCTAACTCGTCGTTTTGACCATTATTTTTCGGTGATATGGAGGTGTACCCGGCCTGTTCTCAACCCACCAACTAAAAATCCATTTTAATGAGTTGTTATAATTAAACTCGAAGCTTAAATCATCTTTCATTTGGTTATGGGCATCACTGAGATGTGCAATTGCTTGTACATGCATGTAAAATCAGAGGGAAAGATAATAGTAATGATATGATAGTAAACCATGATTATGATGATAAGCATCATATTATTAATTCGGATTTTAATTATAAAAATAGCGTTTTTATCGTAGCTGTATAATTTGCATGATAATAGTAATGATTATGATAGCGGTATACATGTTTGCAATGACGGGAGCATTAAGTTTTATCTGTATGAATACAATTTATATGGTAGTGATCATTGTAAAAATAATGATGAATCCTCTTCATTACAAATAATGATATAGCTGTTTTTTATATATGTTATGCGGGAACTTCCACTTTTGTAACCATTGATTTGCTGTATTATTTTAAAACGACAATTCATTTCGATATTTTCTAAGTGTTGTTTACAATAGAGGCAAAAATATTCAGAAATCTTTATTTTTACAAAAGAGAAATATTTTTTAAGTGAATGGCCTTAATATGGGATGACGTATGAATATGTAAGAATGGAAATTGATGTATATGCATTACATAGAGTATACATATGCAGATGTATGTAAATGTATTTAGTACTGCGCATACGTTTCCAGATTTTTTCTGTTGGTCCACATTCCAGAGAGAGGTACTGGAAAATGGAATAAAAGTCTTTGGGGAGTATGTGTGACGGTCATTGGGAATGGGCTGGGCTGGGGAGGCTGGGGAAGCGGGGAAGGGTTTGTGGAGCTCGGTTGAAAGTGCTTGAATGGTTCCATCTGAGCCAATGGTGTTAAGTCATCGGAGTTGAGGCTTTTATGAGGTTATAAATACTGGTTTCATAATATAGTGGAGGCTTTCAGGGTATTTATTAGGGCGCATAAAGCAAAACTTTTTGTATGTTTATGATAGCAAATGGTTTTGTTTGCTGCTGAGTACAAGTTTTATGCTCTCTCTCTATCCTGCTTTATTGGTCTGAGCCCTTTCTCCTTTCGAATTTGCCCAGTTTCGCATCTTTTGAAATCGCCTCAGTGTCTCGTCTGTCCTTCTATTTCCCATTCCCGGGCGGTTTTTCATTTGCGGTCTTTTTATAGCAAGAGAAAACTAATCTTTTTATCGTAGGTTTCAGTAACGTTACTAAAGGATACTGATGGCCATTCTCCAAATTCTGGCCTTGGCCCTGCTTGTACTGTTTACAAGATTATCACGTTTACTTATATACATATATATATGTGTGTGTGTATGTGTACATATATATATATATATATATATATATATATATATATATATATATATATATATATATATATATATATTTATATATATATATATATATATATATATATATATATATATATATATATATATATATATAAATATATATATATATTATAAACAGTGTTTTAATATGCGTTTAACTGTTTCTTTCATTATATTTCTTGTTACTGTAAAGCCAATATTGCTAAGCCTTATAGTATGTAAAAAGTTAGTTAGGTTTCTATAGACGAAACTGATGGTTTGACAAAAAGTCACAGTGTTACAGGAGGATTAATTAAGCTATAGTACGAACAGCTGAACCTGTGAGATATTCGGGAAATGTAAGATACCTGTGTCTGTAGTGAAGGGAGAGAATGAGAGTTTGGGAAGGAATGCACTGGTTAAGTGCCAAGGCAAATCCAGAGATCTTGTGAAAGGATTTTTTAAGAAGTATCAAATCGAGATATAATATAATTAACGAGTGGCATATCGATAGCAGAGAGGATGAGAAACAGGTGAAGGCAATAGGAATGGCTTATATGTTAAATGTTTTACAAGAATAGAATATAAAGAAATACGTTGAAGATTTTTAATACGTTGCATTAAACACAGAGGGTGAAAGAGAATTCTAAGGGGAAGTGACTGTACATATGCGGATGGATGGAATTACTTGGTTTGCCAGCTAGCGTGTGACCCTCACCAATAAATTCTAATATATTACTGGAAGTAAATTGGTGTTATCTCCACTACTGATACTTTTTTGACGAGAAATTAATATTTTATCGGAATATGGATAACTTATGCAGGAAAAAATTTGAGATGAGTTGTTAATAAGCTGAGGGATGAACAAAAATCTTGAGAAGACTCGTTAAATAATTTTATTGAGGGATGATCTGGAGATTTCAGTGAATACATTTCACAAGTATGTTTAAAGAGTCAGAGATCGTTTTAAATTGTGTGTTAAATGTATTAGAAGAAAATAACGTGGTAGAATTTTGTAAACAAGTGATGCTATGTAACCGCCTATGACTTGACCACATTCAGTTTGATTTTTATTTATGGTAAAACTTCGCCTGATTTAACACACATCCTCTTCATGTTGCACAGTAGATGCCTTACTGAAGCTCTGTGTGAGATTTTCATCCTCTGTGATTAAAGAATTTATAAACTTTATTGTTTTACCTTCACGGTGATAATATTTCCAACTCGTTGTGCGACGTACAGCTTGCATTTGTGCTCTCTCTCTCTCTCTCTCTCTCTCTCTCTCTCTCTCTCTCTCTCTCTCTCTCTCTCTCTCTCTCTCTCTCTACAGTTAGTTGTTTAGATATTAAGCATCTCTTCTTCCTTAACCCCTCCCACTTTCTTAGTGTAGTCAGTGTTTGAGACTGCGAAGCGAATCATTTTTAAAAAGTATGATGCTATAAATATTAAAAAGTTAAGTACCGATTTGCAATGACTATTTTAATTGTTAAGTAGGCAGAGCTTGTTGATTTACAAAATGTTGCACGTGATTTATCTTCCAATAGTTTTTATATCTTAGAAGACCTGACAAAGATCGAAGTGTCATTTATTTTATTGCGGATTATAATAACGTTATTTAGGTCAGTATAGGTATGGGGAAAAAACGATTCTGATATTTTTATTGTGATCTATCCAATTGGTGTATTTTTGTCTCTTAATTGGCTCTATTTTATTTCATTCTGTTCTTCCGTAGTTGGTCGTTATTATATGAATTTAGTGAGCATGGGAACTTTGTTTCAAATGATCCCTTTCATCTGGATTGGTGCATCATACTCGCAGCTTTCTGTCCGAATAGGATTTATACATAACGTACAGATTTGGGACAGTATAGTCTTCTCATTTAGCCATCTCTTTCTACATCCCAGTATTCTTAAATTCAACTCTTCTGATTTTGCTCATTTTCTCTTCGGCCTCTACTTCCTCCTACTCATCATCATATTTGCAACTACTCTGACTTGGAGTCTGAGTGTATGTCTGACACCACAATATATATAACTGATCTCTTTATCTTGAGGTGAGACGGGGTTTCTTGGTGTACCCCCGCAGTCCGCTGTCTGTGAGTACCCTGACCATGATTACTTACTGAGATTAGCTCAGATTAGTCAACTGTCTTTGAATAGGTCGTTCAGATTACTTAATGATACTGGTTAGCCGGATTAACAGAGTACAAGCCTGCCTGCGGTTCAGAACACAAGATCGGAATCGACTGAAGTTTTATTCTTTGCCCGTTTCATTGTCTTGAATCTTTTTTTGTTTTATTTGTTTCTAATTTTCTTTCCCTTTGGATGGCCAGTGCCTACGACGTCGCTGGGGAAATTTTTTTGCAAGTGCCTCCATGCATGGTTATGTGCGTCATGTTAGTAAAGCAACGGTGGTAACTGTATAATCTCGAAATAAAGGGCATTTGTCGATTTTTCAAATTTATCGTGATCATCATCGTTATTGCTATAATTTTTAAGGTTGATCACATTTCACGGCGATCACGCGATAATATCTGCAACAATTTCTTGACCATAATGCAAAATGTGAAAAATAGGCCCTGAGCGAAAAAAGGGGGCGGGGTGAGAAATAAGACCTACTTATAAGCAAGTAATATCACCCGAAAGTAGATACAGTAACCCGTGGGAGAAATGAACCGCCGATCGCTGAATCAGAAAGCCAACGCTTAATTCACTCTGTAGAGCGGATAAAAGTTAAAGTTAAGTACAGCTTAGTTTAACCAGACCACTGAGCTGATTAACAGCTCTCCTAGGGCTGGCCCGAAGGATTAGATTTATTTTACGTGGCTAAGAACCAACTGGTTACCTAGCAACGGGACCTACAGCTTATGGTGGAATCTGAACTACATTATGACGAGAAATGAAATTCTATCACCAGAAATAAATTCCTCTAGTTCTTCATTGGCCGGTCGGAGAGTCGAACGCTGGGCCAACAGCGTGCTAGCCGAGAGCTCTACCCACCCCTCCATTACAGAACATAAGCGTTGGCCTACTGCTTCAGTGGTTGGTGGTTCAAATCCGCAATGAGGTTATTGTGAGCATGAGAATCTGATAATTGCATAGCGCGCCTAATGAAGCACCCTGTGTAAAAGATGTTAGTGTGATTTGAATTTGCAAATGTGGTTTCAGTTACTCCTTGGCATATTTCATCCTGCCAGTGATATATGAGTACAGTGCCCAAGACCATGCAATTATGTCTTAAAGGATATATGTGGAATCAGGTATTGGGTATTTCATGATTGCATACTTTATAATTTCAATTTATCTTCTAATTATTCTCTGCTTAATAGTGGAAGAAAATGAAGAGAAACGCTTGATAGTAACTAAACATCAACTAGTTCAAGTATTATTATTGTCGTTAATGTTCCTATTTATAGCGTTATTAACATTTTTTATCTATACCTGTAGGAACTGGCGATTTCAATACTGTTGCCTGAAGAAAGCTGTTTCAATACTTAGGATTTTAAAATGGGATTATGGTTAATAGAGCGAATTATTGAGATGTGTATGTATGTGCGCGTGTGTGTGTTTTTTTAAACGCTTCCATTTATGAATTGTGAGTTTCCATATATGCAGATTATTAATATTGGTGCTCCATTTCATTTAAATGCCTGGGATAATACATGGTTACATCTAAAAGTATTAACATAATTCAACATGTTTATCGATATATTACTGCTATGAGATTTTGTTTCAAGTTTTTCTTAGTATAAGTTCCAAGGACAAAGGTACCCAGGTCACCTGTACCAGACTTATCTCTTTTTGCAGCGTAATTAAGTTGAGAATACCCTGTGTATTATTGTAACATGTTATTGCAGAAGTTTATCAGGCAGATAGCTGCTAACCGTACCATCGCCACAGACATCACTGTTTCTCTGTCGCAATATGCAACAGCTGCGCAATTAGCAGCGAAGACCTTTGTATTCCTCCCCTCCAGAACAAAAGGAGGTTATTTAAGAGGAACTCATTGCGCAACACAAAAGATGCCTTATATTTATATTAACGTAGTACTTTACCTTTTGTAATACATGCGGGAACCCCGCTGTGTACATCGCTATGGCCCGACTCACACCCATCGCGCCATTTCTAATGGGTGTTTGGGAGCTACTGTTTCGAGTGGTCAGGCCGTTAGTGCTGTTCTAAAACGTGCACCGCATGACATTTGGGGCTTATTCGCGGAGAGATTTGTGATCAGAATCCCTCGTAAAAACGCCCAAATTATCAGCGCGATTGTAATGTAGAACGAAAAGAATAGGAGAGGAAGACTGGGAGGGCCCCAACTCCAAAGAGAATTGCAGAAGCAGAGGGCGCATGACGGTTCATATACATTCGGAGTGTCTTTCAAAGTTTGTCAATAATGTTTTGTAAAATTTTGCCATGAAGTTGCTGTTGGTGGATTTATGGGACATCATTCTGATGAAAAGTAATGATATCTGTTTTTCTTTGAATTGTGGAACTTACAGATGGTTTCTATACTATTTTCACACTGGCTGTCAGTAAATGATTTCATTTCAGCCAAATGTAACGTTTTTCTTATTTTTTAAATTTTTTCTAGATTTCATGCTCACATTGGTGCCTCTGATATATGAAAGACTGTAAGATTTTTGCTCGTTTAAGAATATAGTCTTAATTTGTATGTTGCAAATTGATCGAGGAGAAAGAAGTGGGCGTGTGGGGAAATGGAGGAAAGGAAGATACAGAGTCAAGAGAATTGAAAAAAGAAGGAGGCTTAATAAAGCAGTAACTTAGCAGCGAGAGTAATAGCTCTCGACTGCAACGGGTCATTTGCGAGATATCAGAATCAGGTCCGGAGGCAAGATCGATCATAACTGGTCTTTACTCCCAGTGATCCTTGACTACCACCTCGTCCCAATGACCTCCGCGCTAATTTCCCTTTACTTTCTCTGTCATCTTTGACTTACTCTAATTGCAGTTTTGAAGGATATTTGACGATGCAGTCTCGCTTTTTATGTTGTAAAATATTGTATCGCTTTACGAAATTGCATGGAAAAATGACTTGGGGGATTTTGGTATTTGTGTTCATTTATTTGCACTTTTGTGAGAACATGTCTTGTTTATTTTTCTCTTTATGCTCTAACTTTAACTATGCCTGGATAAATCGATCCTCTTAATGTCTTATTATGGTATGAATGATTTTTTATTGATAATTTATTGGCTATCGCACTTGCGCTGAACGTAGACAAAGATAAAAGTTAATTCACGTCTCGTAATGAAAGGGCAAAGAACAAATCACACAGAGCGCTAAAACAGATAGCAAAAGGAAATTAAAACAGTCACATAAAAAGATAGCAAAAGGAAATTAAAACAATCACATGCGTTTATCTTCATCTGAGTTAACAATGGTATGTCCTTAATGGAACGAGTTCGCCTAACACGCGTCGGCAAATAAGATTCAGAAAATTAAATAGAAGTAAAAGAATGACGGTATAAGGAGGCTTGTAGGGATACGATTTTAATGGCCTCCTCCTCTCTCTCTCTCTCTCTCTCTCTCTCTCTCTCTCTCTCTCTCTCTCTCTCTATATATATATATATATATATATATATATATATATATATATATATATATATATTATTTATATTTTCCTTATTTACACACACACACACACACATATATATATATATATATATATATATATATATATATATATATATATATGTGTGTGTGTGTGTGTGTGTGTGTGTGTATAGAGAGAGAGAGAAACAAACAAACAAACAACAGTCCATTAAAACAGTATTCATGAAAGCCTCGTTATACCGTTATCACCTTACTTTTACTTAATTCTCTGAATCTTATTTGCCGACGTGTGTTAGACAGGACATATCATTGTTACTAAAATGAAGATGAATGCATGCGACTGTTTTGATTTCCTTGTGCAATCCTTTTAGCGTTCCGTGTGATTTATTCTTTGTGCATTCATTACCGAGTCGTGAATTAAATATTTTATATACTTATACACAAACACATATATATATATATATATATATATATATATATATATATATATATATATATATATATATATATATATATATTACTTACATGTATATATTATGTGTGTGTGTACATGCGTGTGTGTTCGTTTATCAGCAGCAAGGAAAAAAGCAGGTAGTGAAAGAGAACATACGGAGACATTTTCCAGCGCGTTTTCATCCCCTGTTTCTGATGCCTTCGGAAGATCTCACTGATGTTGAGGTCAGCCCCGTGGCCACCCCAAGATTGATAAATGATGAGAAGCCAGTTGGAACCGATGTCTCCTGGTCGATAATGACCCGAGGACGTCAACGCTGGATCTTCTTATTCTCGATAACTACAGCCGGAGTCTTGTCCGAAATAGTTTTCTCCGGGCTTATCTTTCCTCGCCGGCGCGACAAGATGGATTGCCCCCTCGCCATCAGCTGATCGGGACTATAAAATTGGTGCTTTGTCTTGGTAGCATGAAGACATATTGCCTTTTGTTGTTCGTGATGTTCCCCTTCTCTCCTCCCCGTGGAGTAGCTTGCGTTTCATAATCTGCAACAGATCACTTACACACACACGCACATACCCACAGTTATACTCACAAACACATACAGACACACACACACGCACACAGCCTATACTGTATATGTGTGTGTGTGCGCGCGTGTGTGCATAGTAAATGCCATGTAATTCATACTTTCTTAAATACGTACGATCATTTCTAGCATTAATATCTAAATATAAAAAAATTGTAGACCAGCGGAATTTGTTAATGAAGCAGGATCTAAAATTCATCATAGGTCTTAGCGCTATCGATTTTGACCTATATTTTTTAATTAATCGATAAAGTTTGCACCTGCTAAATAAAACAGCCATACAGCTCGGTTTGGATTAATAGTCATTTCTGTGTCCCAAAACTTTCGACCGAGACTGAAATCGCAGACAATGTACAAATTGTCACCCGTCGGTTTCTTCGCAATGTCAGTGAGTTTGTAAGAATTACGTCACAGTTCCTGGCCCCCCACAAAAGAATTGTGATCGCCCTATCGTGTTACGGATCTTTCATCACAGATTTGCGAAAGAACACTGAGAAACATGAAAATCAGATGGGTGTAACATTTCTCTTTTTATTTTCTTCACTAAAAGCAAACGTGATCTAAAAGGCAGCGTCGTATTACGCCCGTCATTCCTTTAATATATTTTTCTGTCTAGGTCTGTAGGATTATCACTGGGGATGCCTGGATGGTATGCATTCATACATACACGCGCGCGCGCGCTAACTTACAATGTCATACTACACATTTTTGCTGAAAACCGGAAGGGAAGCATCTCATATACTATATATCTATCTATATATATATATATATATATATATATATATATATATATATATATATATATATATATATGTGTGTGTGTGTGTGTATATTATATACACATATATATAATATACTAGCTAACCAACCAGGCACTGCCTGGGAAAACTGAATTACTCTCTCTCTCTCTCTCTCTCTCTCTCTCTCTCTCTCTCTCTCTCTCTCTCTCTCTCCTTCCTAACACCCCATCTACTTACTCTCTATCTCACTTCCTCTCCCTCTCACTCTCTCTCTCTCTCTCTCTCTCGCTCTCTCCCTTTCCTGTTAAGATAGTTGCTTCAGTTACATTATCCAGCATTTTTTTTATTTTATATTTCACCCCTTCTCACCCCCCCTATTTCTATCTGGGCTGAACTTGGACTTAAAGGGCCTCGGGAGTGTCACCATTCATCTCAGCAACCTCGAAAACAGTGGATTAGACACTAATGTCCGTCGAGTTTTGGTTATTTTTACATGTCACACCATATGATACCAGTGATGTCTTACCCCCACCCCCAACAGTATTCTTTTCCAGATAGTAAGTCATATGTATACTGAAATTACATATAATAAATTCGTAGAGTGTATTTAGTTACTAAATCGACTAGCAGAACCAGCCCCGTTTCAGGGGAGCCCTTCCCACCCCCACTCCCTTTGGAGCCCTTTGGTGCTAGTGATGTCATACCCCCACAGTATTCTTTTCAAGATGGTAAGTCATATGTATACCAAGTTTGGTTGAAATTGCTCACTGCATTTCAGAGTTATGCTGGAACATACACACACTCTGTGGTTATTATAATTATTATTATTATCATATATATATATATATATATATATATATATATATATATATATATATATATATATATTATATTTTTATTGTCGAGATTTTCTTTGTGAATAGTTATTAAGCACATTATATGATCATTTATCCCACGTTCATGGTGGTGTGTTCTGTGCTAATCACTGCACTGAGTTAATATGTAATCACTGTTAATTATTTTAACTACCTGTGCACATCACGCTTGTATAGGGCATTACACGTTGTCATATTTCGGTATTCTGGTCATGCATTACATAAGTAACAGTAACGTGACTCAAGAAGCATCTGCCTTTGATAATGCTTAACATTCATAGGTGGTGCGCTCGCGGATATCATACGTTCATTGTATTTAGTTCAAGATTCTATCGTTTAAGTGCGTACTTGTGGTCACCCTCTTTTGTCCATGCACAAGGTGCTTTTAGAGTATCGATAGATGAGAAATGATTGATTTAATGACAGCTAAAAAGCTCTGAGTATAATTTGGCGGCTACTACAGTGAAGGTTGTCCTTGAATTAACTTTATTTGTTATGTCATTAAATCTAAGTTAGTGGGGTTACTTGTGGTCAGTAGTCACTTGTGTGCTGTGGTCGATTGAATAGCAAAATCTGAGAAATCATTGCCTGACACCTTTCTTCCTAAGAGCACGCTCGATCGTTGAAAAGTATTGCGTTTCCAGCGTGACTGGGAACTCATCTTATATGTAAAAATATTTTCCTGCAAATAGTAATTAAAAAACTGGAAGTTCAGTGTGGGATTTCGGCATTTTTTTTCCTGAGAGAAAGAAGTGATGTAGTGTACCTAAATTCTCTCTCTCTCTCTCTCTCTCTCTCTCTCTCTCTCTCTCTCTCTCTCTCTCTCTCTCTCTCTCTCTCTCTCTTTCTTGAATGGCATCTATTGAATTATCTGTGGAGGCTCTTGAATTTGTCTCTATTCTCTGGTGGACATCCTCAGCTGACGTGAGGCTGATCCATGATAGGAGGACTCCACTTAATCCTCATTATTCCATTCCGATCCCCAGCTGCCTGACAAGAAGACGATCGAATCTTCATTAAGGAGAATTCGGTCGTTTGTCTCTGCTCGACGCTACAGCTTCAGACTTTCATCGCTTCCAACTTCTTGCCTGTCTCTTAAGTTATTTGTGTCTCGCGCCATTTTCTTCAGGTTGCTGTAAACCAGCTCCGGCGTGTCTGTGTTTGTAAAACGCACGAACGTAGTTGGTTGCAACATGTATTATAATATATTTTGTAAAACAAAACAAAAAATTATAAGCTACTTTTAATCAGTGGAATCTGATGATTATCGCTTTCTCCGTCTGATAGCTTTATAACGCCGGGCTCAATCCTGCCATCCCTTTCCGTTACTGACAGATTTACATTGGGTTGCATAACGTAAATGGCTCTGGGTATTTTAGAGGTACAGTTATTTCACTGCCGTCAAAATCCAAAACACTTCTTCACCTCTTTCCTTCTCTTTATTCCCTTTTTATTTTGTAATTGTATTTTCTTCAAGGGGGTGGAATAATTCTGTGAGCGGTTCCATACCGTCTCCTTTTTTGACCGGTGTCCCGTCTCCCCTTCCCCCTCCTGACTCTTCTCATTAGGCTTTTGGCGTCATCCATCTTGTGGACGCCACCTGTCTGTCTGATAGCCAACGGTAAGCCCACCTGCACAGGGCCTCACTCTACTCTTCTACTCCTTGTTAATATATTTTTACTAACAGTGTATATTCGTTTTCAGGGATTTTGTGTCAGAAAATATCATTCACCATCATCTCTCTCTCTCTCTCTCTCTCTCTCTCTCTCTCTCTCTCTCTCTTCTCTCTCTTCCTGAAAATCTTCCTGAAAATATGTGCTAGTTATATTAAGTCTTCAGATCCTAGTTTTCCATCTTTCTTAAAGTTGAGAGTGATACCATGTTGATTTTGATATGTTCTTTTATTTTTTCTTTCATTGAAAAAAGTCGAAGAATGTTGAGAATGAATAGAAGTAGAAATCATGATGTGACTATGCAGTACAAGAGAGAGAGAGAGAGAGAGAGAGAGAGAGAGAGAGAGAAACGAGGGGGGTTGAATAAGAAGACTCTGGAAAAAGTGTAAAACCTCTTTATTCTTCAGGTATGCAGAGTAGTATTTGCTGCCCACTTGGATTGTAGGATTAAAAAAGCACTCTATCTTACTTTGCTTCTTACGGGAAAAATAAGTCTCCCTTGTACCTTCCGACGGATATTGCATTCCATCTCCATACAGCTAAGACATTTTAATCCAAGGGTCACGGTTTCTTTTGCTAGAGAGAGAGAGAGAGAGAGAGAGAGAGAGAGAGAGAGAGAGAGAGAGAGAGAGAGAGAGAGAGAGAGAGGAACTCCTCCATTTCAATGATACAGCTTTGCAACCAAGGTTTTTGGAATTTTCCGGTCCCAGTTACCTTTTGATTACTGATCCATGCTAATCAATTTTCTAACATTGGGACCGTCATCCACATCGCCTGTCAAGAACTAGGAAATTGTAATTTAATTTCCAGTGAATAGTTCTCTCTGGCAGATCTGAAAATAGACCTATATTCAGGGGTAGTTGTTATTATTATTAAAATAGTTTAACCCGACCACTGAGATGACTATCAGCTGTCATAGGGCTGGCCAGTATGGGCAGGTATATTTTGAAATGGGGTTCTCTCTCTCTCCACAATTAATCAATCTCTCTCTCTCTCTCTCTCTCTCTCTCTCTCTCTCTCTCTCTCTCTCTCTCTCTCTCTCTCTCTCTCTCTCTCTCTTCCATGAGGGATACGAGACAAAGTTCCCCCGAATCTAAGTTTAAAGAGCAGTCTGTATTTCAAACTGAGCGCGTATCCTTTCTGCATGCAGTGCAAGCAAGATTAGGCCCGAAACAAAGTTTTCATTATGATTTTCCATGAAGGGAATTTTGCTTGCATGAACGTCGTTATGCCTCATCTCATGATGCATAACACTATGATATCATAAGTTCTAAACTCGTCACGCGTGCACTCTCTCTCTGGTATTTATAGAACAATTATTTAACCGAGTTGATT
>NC_089751.1:3481679-3561679 GCF_040412425.1 Macrobrachium rosenbergii
ACGTCATTATCTGGCCATCTTAATTCAGGAGTGATATGCGCAGTATATATATTTAATGATGAATGGTTATCTCAGGTGGCTTTGCTCATAAACAGATGGCAATTGGCACACGGAAAGCATCTTAGTTTCCCTGAAAATCTTACAGGCACGCGGAATCTTATAAATTGTTGGATGCTTCATGTGATACGATGAATCAAGTTTAATCATAATTTAAGTACATACTTTGATCGTAGTGTTGCGGTATTCGTTCTTCATAAAATAAGATATCTTGTAAAAATTCTCTGTAATCGAGAAATATAAAATACGATATCTTGTAAAAATTCTCTGTAATCGAGAAATATAAAATACGATATCTTATAAAAAGTCTCTGTGATCGAGAAATATAAAATACGATATCTTGTAAAAAGTCTCTGGGATCGAGAAATATGAAATACGATATCTTGTAAAAAGTCTCTGTGATCGAGAAATATAAAATACGATATCTTGTAAAAAGTCTCTGTGATCGAGAAATATAAAATACGATATCTTGTAAAAAGTCTCTGGGATCGAGAAATATAAAATACGATATCTTTTAAAAAGTCTTTGGGATCGAGAAATATAAAATACGATATCTTGTAAAAAGTCTCAGGGATCGAGAAGTCTTAAGCTTTAATAGAGATTCCTAAATAAGACAAATAAATCTGAGCCAAAAGCAAAATGTATTCTATCGGGGAACACTGGAAGACAATAACATTAACCGGCGAACTGAGGAAATCCTGTGTGTTACAAGAAAACTTAAAGTGGGACTTCCCGCAAATTATTACCAAAGAAATTTCCCCACTACCCAATGTTAAGTATCTGAATTACAACTCAGATGGCCATTTGAGATAACAGAAAAGGTATTACGAATACATGAGCGAGATAAGAAGGCAAACGATAAATATTGGAGAAGATAATATACAGAGTAGGAAAGGGAATTCAAGGAAAAATCTATTTCAAATAAATGTTTCTTGTAATCTGGAATACATTCCTAGAGAGTATTCGATAAAAATAACAAGATAAAGCAAATTAAAGCTTTAAAACCTATTAGTTGGTTTGAGAACACAGACATTTGTGAATCCGCTGGTAAGGATGGAAGCCATTGCGCTAAGTCTCGTTTCTCCTTTCTTTCTTTCTTTTACTGGGGGATAGAGCGTAACCTCATGGAATCAATTTATTAATTTTCAAGGTGCGTATTTCCTCACGTGTGGAAGGTGGTGTCCCTGTTGGTGCTTTGACAGGAAATCAGGTGGTTCCATTGTTGAGTGGATCATAGTTGTTGTTTTCGCGCCGATGTATACATTCCTACACACACCCACATATGTATAAAAATATACATACATACATACATACATACATACATATATATATATATATATATATATATATATATATATATATATATATATATATATATATATATATATATATATATATATAGTACTAAAAGGATACTTGATAATGTGGACTGTTTGTCCAAGAAAGCTTGTAACTTTTTCTGAATAAAAACTCCGTTAGATACCATTCAGTTTGAATGAGGTCCTTTTAGTAATTTACTAATGCACAGAACAATTGTGTATGTGATAAAGTTAATATATATATATATATATATATATATATATATATATATATATATATATATATATATATATATGTGTGTGTGTGTGTGTGTGTGTGTGTGTGTGTGTGTGTGTGTGTGTGTGTGTGTGTGTGTGTGTGAGAGAGAGAGAGAGAGAGAGAGAGAGAGAGAGAGAGAGAGAGGTGATAATTTTGACATACGATACTACCCTTATATTCATGAAGAACATTATATAAGATCAGTGTTGTGGTTAGAATGCGATATTGATTGTTACAGGAACCAAAAAGGTAAAATTAAACTCTTTATTTGAACTCCCAAAATCAATTCGTATATTACCTTCCAGCCTGCATTGTGGATAAGTTTATAACTAATTGTCAGCGGCGAAAACTTCAGCAAGGAATTCTGATTATATCAACGTAATTAGTTCTGGATTGTCCGATTCGCCGCAGACGTTATCAGTGAACGAGCATCAGCATAGCAGAGCAGACGATGAGTAATTAAAAGGTTCTGGACAAGTAAATTCAACGGAAATTTGGGGAACTGAAAACGCCCATACAGTCTGATATTGTTAGATGCTGCCTGATGATATCTGTAATGAGAAAATAAGTACCAGCAGCTTCAGTACAAAGAAATAATGCAAGAGTATGCGAACACAACGAAATAAGTTGAAATATGTTTTGGCGAGAAATTATATTCATTCGCTTGAAGAGCATAACTAACTTTCGCATGAACACATGCGGTGATTTCTAAATTAGGACGTAAATTTTGTCTGGAATAAGTTGCTGAGAGATATGTTTTCTGATACGGTTTCCGCCTGAAATTACTGAATTACTAATTCTTAGCTAAACAGCCCCTTTTCAAATGTTCGGTGTCTTTGAATGATGTGTTTAAAGTGCGATGCCCTGTTATCGGTCGATGGTGTTCTCATAAACACTATAATCCATTAATGACCGATAAGTCTTGTCCAAAGATAAACCTTTGCCATATGTGGATTTTTTGCTTATTACTTTACATGTTGATGGAGAATGTATTTCAATCGCTGGTCGTTGAGAAATCGCCCATCGTTTTTGCATGATTTTATCAAATGATTCATTAGAACTTGTAACTATTGCTGAACGATGCATAATGTTTAAGCATCAATCAAAATTCTAGAGTAGATTAACTTATCATTTCAGTGCCATTAAAATTCGTTAAATTATGTTTGTTGGACTTATTTATTTCATCACAGATTAAGAGTTCTATATGTGTTAATGATTAGGTTTTTCTTAACCTACTTTGTATTAGCAATCTATATCGTTATTCAACCTTGATCCTATGTAAACATGCGAAACATATGTCCATGTTTATTTATTTGTTTCTCGAATCCTGCCGCCGAACTTAATATCTCCATGCGCTTTGCGACATCTCGCAGTGATAAGCGGCGTCCTATGCAGGTATTAAGCGCTGGATTATAGGCCGCCTGCCACAGCTCTAAATGCCTCAATACACAATCTCGTAAATAGCTTAGTTGAGTTTCGTCTAGTTAAGTTTGTATTAATTATGTATTTGTTTACATAAATCATGCAACATTGTTTGACAAGGTGAATTATTTAATGAGAGCTTTTGGGTGTTGTACTTTCAGGTAATGCACTGTATCGTCCGAAAAATGCACTTATTTATAATCTGATTCCCTTTCCGTGTCTGTCTAAATTTGGGTCGTCAGTAGACCATTTAAACCGTTTTTTTTTTTTTTTTTTTTATTTTTTTTAATAATGAAACCTCCAGTGCAATTGAAGCCTTGTAAAATTCGACGCAGAGTAATTCAAGGCGTAAAATAAGAATAAGTTAGGTACAAAAAGAACAAAACAAATCTTCATTTGCCTTTCTTTGTTAAATTTTAAACACATTCTCCCTGCTGGAGAACGCCCATTATCAAACTACCATAGGCCCTAAGTTCTTCGTTGAAATTTAGTAACCCACTTCATGATAAAAAAAATAAGATAAGGGAAAACAATTTATCCCAAAATAGTCATCTAAATATTGTATTTCCCTTGCTGTTTTTATGACTATTTGTGAGATCCACGTAAGGCAAGATTATTTTCTTATTTGTGAGATCCACGTAAGGCAAGATTATTTTCTTTTTTGAGAAATGTTTAGTGATTGCTTCAATAATATGTGATATAAACTAGGAACACACGCCTGAAAAGTATCCATTCTTTTCTTTATTGAGTTGATAAGACCAAGCCCTCCCTTTTCAATGGTGTTTCCGAATATATAATGTTACAATCCTGCAATGAGAAGTGTTTTACAGTCCCGTCTCTCTTCAGTATCCTGTAATGTCAACAACCAAAGACAACATTAATGTTAGAAATGATAATGGAAATAACAATATCGACGATTAGGATTACTGGAACAGTGCTAATGATAAATGTTGAACTGTTCGTTCCAAGAAAAAAAATCATATCTCGACCAAAACCTTATAAGATATTTCTGGTAGCTTCGTCTTTTGTTGATCCTTCAGACAAGAGCTGAGAATGAACCGGGGGATTTGTAAAAGAAGGGAAGCGCTTTTTTCCTTCATGATTCGTGTACTATTTTTACTTTTTTCCTCTTCTTAATGCTGAAGGGCTTAACTGTGTACCCAGCTGCTAAAGCCGATGAGGCTGAAATCCCTCAAAGATTTAAATTAGACATTCCCAAGGTATACGTGTGCAAAGTGTGAGGATTACTTGGTGTTAGACTTTGGGATATTACACTTTCGTGCTCTTTCTTGACATTACATATATATATATATATATATATATATATATATATATATATATATATATATATATATATATATATATATATATATACATATATATATATATATATATATATTGTGTATATATATATATACATATATATACGTGTGTGTGTGTGTGTGTGTGTAGTAGAAGTGTGTATGTCAAAAAGGGAGTGGCTCAAAAGAAAAAAATGTGCAACAGTCATTGCCATATCCATATTTTAACTGCGAGTAATGGTGATATATTTTGAGAATAAAACTACTATGTTTTTACTTTGTAATATCATTACTCATCTGGATCATTACAGACGCAACCATAAGATCTTTGACTAATCAAAAAACACAGCTTTTATCACAATATGTTTACCTTAAATGTATGATTTGAATAATTAACAGGCAAATTATAGTATCCCTTTAACGAATAAATACTCGTAAAGTAATGAAAAAGGTGCACAACACATACTACACACACACACACACACACACACACACACACAAGTGTGATTGTGTGTGTGTAGTATGTGTTGTGGCCTATTTTGATTATTTTACGAGTGTTTATTCGTGAAAGGGATGTTATAATTTGCCTATTAATTATTCAAATAACATATTTTAGGTAAAAATATCGTGGAAAAACTCTTGTGCTTTTTGATTAGTCAAACATCTTATGATTGTGTTTCTAATGATCCATGAGTACTGATCTTACATGTTTATTTTTTAAATTATATCATCATTATTGGCAGGGTTACAACTGATTTGTATCTTTGTACCTGCCGAATATACCCACCAATATTTGCACATAATTGGTCGGTACATTATAGTGGAAGTTTTACGGTAGATTTTCTGTTTATTGCTGTGAAGGTACGGGAAAAAAATCCTGAATTAGAATAAAAGTTATTCTTTAACATGCTTGCCAACAGTAATGTTGCCATAGCATTTGCAAAGGTCTTTTAAACAGCATAGATGAGCAATCATTAGATGACAATGACATCGCCGTTATGACAGGAATCGGTTCTAAATCCTGGAGGAATTAAAAAGGAAAATATAAAAAAAAAATAATAAAGTCCTTCGAGAAAAATGCGTCACAGTCTAGACCAGTGAGCAGCTGAGTATTCTGACGAAGACTTCGCAAAACAGTGTGTGCTAAATGGATTCAAATGAACTATTCCAAGTGACCGTTCCCGTGTTATTTGTACACTACATTTCGTTCGTAAACTACAAAAATATTGCCCCAGAGAATATTTCGACATGGACTTCACCTTGGAATAGTTCATTTTAATCTGTTTACCAAACATTGCTTTGCAAACTTTTTTTTTATGAGGAAACAATCTTCATACCGGACCTTCAAAGAAGATTCTTCGATTTTTATATAATTTCACAATGTTTTTTTCTTTTTTATCGGCAATAAAAGTTGAACGTTTTCATAATCGTCGCCTTCAGTGCCTTGCAACACAAAGGGCCTCTGCAAAATTCTGCCACTCTGGTCTGTTCCTGTGCTTTATCTCCACAAATTTCTTTTCACCTCCAGCCTCCCCTCTCATAGTTCTTACCCAGGTATGCCTGAGTCCTTGGATTCTTCTGGTACCCATTGGAACCCAACCTAGTCGAGCTATCAAGTACTTTTCTCCCGGGGTTTGTGCGAAGGATGTATCCAAATCATCTCCACCTGGCTTGCGTTATTATCTCCTCTACATATGGAACTTCGTCATTTCCCTTTAGGCACCATTTCTAACTCTATCCGGCCATCTGAATCCTACTATTTTATTCTTAAAACTTTAATCTCAAATGAAAAAAAAATTTGTTATAGTTCATTGTCGTAATGATTCTTTTCCGCATAGCAATAGTGAACGTACTTGGCTTTATGTATATAATATATATGTATGTGTGTCTGTGTGTGTTGTGAGTGCGTGTGTTTGCGCTCGCTCGGGAATAATAACGTCTTAGATATTATAACAGTATTTGGCAACGAGAAAAGTGAGATAACGGAGTGAAAGATCTTTCGCCTTTACTTCAAGACATTTTCGAGCAAAGCACATATAATGAAACTGAAGATTACAAAGAAGTTCTTGTTTTACACTCAGCAACTAAAATAAACGTGTTATATATCCATTTTACTGTATACAAGGTCATTACGTTTGGATTAAATTTTCGGGTAACGAACGGCGGTCTAGAATTAACTCAAGGAGAAAATAAGTATATCTTAGTTTAACGAGACCACTGAGCTGATTAACAGCTCTCCTAGGGCTGGCCCGAAGGATTAGATTTATTTGACTTGGATAAAACAGGACCAGGCAAAGACATTAACTTTCGTTACTTTCTCTTTTAAATTTCATTCGAACATCTTGCGCAGAATGGAGTCAAGAGTGTAGAGGCCTACTTTTAAATTAATATTATTTTCTGACAGCTGTATTAATGCAGATTCAAGTATAGGTTCGTTACAATATTTTTACATCTCTTTATCATACTCCTGTGGGGCCAATCAAGTGGTGTTCATTTGAAATCGAATCTCTTCATATAATAATACTGGAAAACATGATTATCAGATGTTATCCTCACTAAAGTAGTAATATCGTTTATTAAATCCTGATTCATTTCATATGGGCCAGACAGGTAAGGGATTGAATGTCAAATTAAATCAACAGAAATATTCAGCAAGAACTGGTCAAAAGAGTGATGCTCTTCGTGTACACCTAAGTAAAAAATCAAATAAGATTGTTACCGTATAGTAGTATAATTAAAGATTTAAGAACATTGGTCAGAAATATCCTCGAATCTGCATTACAACAACTAAATTGATAAAGAGAAGGTAGAAATGGCCCGGTTATTTGGCATTTCAATTCTCCATAAACGGGCTGAAGAATAGCGCAACTAGTAAAGTATATGTATCCTTTTCGAACCGGTCAGGGTTAAAACCGATACAGATGTCTGCTTGCCCCATGCTGTTGGTGTTCCAGCTTCCGTTGGTGGTGACACTATACCTGCACTATGTTTCTTATGATGAGCTGTATTTGGCAATGCTGCAACGGAAATGGTCTGAATGCTTTATGGATTCTGACGTGTCGTTTTGCCATCCCGTTTTTCTTCGTGACAGCAGTATTGGAGATTTCTGATGGCAAAATCATATCAAGACACTTCGTAATTTCTTCACCTTCCATAAGCGTTTCTCTAGTGGTGACTAAGTGCAGAGAGGACTGAATTAGATTTGAGGCAACATTCTACGGATATATTCAGAGGAAACACTTTTTTTTTCCGCCAGTAAGCAAGATGAAGCATTTATAATCTGTAATTGAGGAAGAGGTATTTATAAGGAGTAATGAAAACAGAAGTTTTCCACCCCTTGCTTCTTGCAATGTTGAGCTGTCTGTTTTTGATTCAAAATTAGTTATGGCAGTATTTAGGCTCTAATTTCAGACTCGTCATATGCAATGAACTGCAATTGCTTATATAAAGTGTTTTGTCTATAAAATCAGAATTAAATTAGTGTGTTAAATCTGCAGATGAAACACTAGCTTTACACTGGGCCATTATATAAAAAAAAATAAAACAGTCTGTGTGGACATCGACCAAGGAGAGCTGGCAGTAAGAGAGAGAGAGAGAGAGAGAGAGAGAGAGAGAGAGAGAGAGAGAGAGAGAGAGAGAGAGAGAGAGTATCATCATTGAATCAGTGGGGTGCCGTCTAGAGATTTGAGTGAGTGAAATGTTGGTTGGGAAGTTACAGTAACATTACTTATTTATTCTTGCCTCGTACCATAAAGGCAATCTCGTCGTCTAATTTCACTTAAGATATTATTATTATATTATTATTATTATTATTATTATTATTATTATTATTATTATTATATTATTATTATTATTATTATTATGAAATGCATGATAACCTGTTAATATTATGAGAAAATGGCAATGATAGGATAGAATTATTCGTTTAGAAACAGCAACATTAAATGATGGATGTTCTGCAACCGATGTAGCTTTCACGTTGTCAAATCTTTGTCAGGTATGGAATAAAAATTTCACGGCTACCGGGAAAGAGGCGAAGTTACAGACGAATTTTTTTATAAAATAGTTTTTGCTGTTCTGCATTTATAGATAACAACTTGCGTACGTTTTCATGCCAGTCATTTCTTTTGAAAAATCTAAAAAATGCATTTCAATAAATTTAGATGTCTCAATTTGCAAATTTTTATTTATTTCATAGCATAGATATTGACCAAGGGAATGAGATGGTAAAGTGAACTCGATGTTCAGTGGTATGATAGAAATGTTCTGTGCTAGTGAGAGAATCTCTTACCTCATGGAAACAACATAAGGTTGAATGCCATATATATATATATATATATATATATATATATATATATATATATATATATATATATGTATATATATATATATATATATATATATATATATATATATATATGTATGTGTGTGTGTGTGTGTGTGTGTATAACTTTAACTTATACCTAGGGGAATTACAATTGATAAGTGAAACTCTTTCAGCCATGGTTCGTGTGGGACATAAATTATTCCTAGAGTAAAGTGATTGTGATATTAAGGAATATTTATGGATCAATGTATATATATATATATATGTGTGTGTGTGTATATATACATATATATAAACACGTGCGTGTGTATATATGGTACGTATCGCTTGGCAAGCACCACACATGTGCACAAACAGTTACTGGAAACATTAAGATTAATATATTTTGGCACGAACCCAGGTAACTGTAAAACTGTTCACGATGAACGCATAAATGTAAATATGTGCATATATAATCTATATATATACATATATATATATATATATATATATATATATATATATATATATATATATATATATATATATATATATATATATATATATATGTGTGTGTGTGTGTGTGTGTGTGTGTGTGTATAAATATACATATTTACCAAGAAACTGTGTATCAGAGTGTGTCATGAAGGTTATCTTTACCACTCGCCACGTATTAACAATTTGCTGTCTCCTGTAAGAAGCAAAAAAGAGCTTGCTGGGATCTCATAAAGTAACGTACTGCAGAAGGTCCGAAGAAACGCTCACTGATAAAAATTAAATTGCAAGGACGTACTCAGAACGAATATGCTGAAATCATAAAATAAACGGCCAGCGTTGAAAGCTAAATAAGAGGGAAATATTCCCGCTTGATACAAAGGGAAACTGAGAGGAAAGAATTTAAGTGCTTTTGTAGGCAAGTGAAGATTCTTCGTGGCCTTTCATATACTGAGGTTGGAAGGCTTGTCAGCGGGCAGTTAGCTGGTGGTATACAAGTAGAAAAGTTGAGTATTGATATACCTTAGTTTAACCAGACCACTGAGCTGATTAACAGCTCTCCTAGGGCTGGCCCGAAGGATTAGACTTATTTTACGTTGTTAAGAACCAATTGGTTACCTAGCAACGGGACCTACTAGAGCTTATTGTGGAATCCGAACCACATTATAACGAGAAATGAATTTCTATCACCAGAAATAAATTCCTCTGATTCTTTATTGGCCGGTCGGAGACTCGAACTAGGGCCTAGCAGAGTGCTAGCCGAGAACTCCACTGACTCTTCCAGCGAGGAACTTATACAACTAGAATCACAGAGTTTGCAATTGCAGGGGAAGGGGTGAGTTGGGGCACCTCGGGTGGAGGAAGAAAGCCACAGCCAGAAGGAGAAGCCGCCAGGCAAAGTATTGGGAAATCGTGATTGCTTTTGCCTCGTAAGGTTGCATTATTTCATTATGGGTTCCCGTTCCATTACGTCTTCGGAAAGTCGTCAGTTTTCTCGAATATTAATACGAAGAAACGTCAGCCATATTAAGATATGCGCGAGCAGTCGGGTTATGTGGTCTGAAGTGTATCGTTATGTTAAATATGCAACAGATGCTGTATGTATTAGGGTATGTTTCAGAGATTACAAATAATTAGATTTCATTCAGTGAAAGTAGTGAAATGGTAAATATTTATGTATATATATACATATATATGTTATATATATACATATATATATGTGTGTGTGTATTTATGTATGTGTTATGTGTCTGCGTAAACGTGCGCATGCGCATAGATAAAAGTATCTTTTTGTACATAAACCTTAATCTAATGCTTACATTCTCTTGAATACTTAAACACAATGTTGTCATCATTGTAATAATGTGTATTACAAAATGCAAATTTTGAATTGTTAGCATCATATTACATATCAGTAGAGTACTCACGCTTGTGTAACTTATGCGTACATGCATAAATGCAATTTATATACATACACAGAGCATACATATATACACACTCGTGGACACGAGATATCAATTAATTTTCTCTGTTAGGTCAAGAACGTCGGTCGTGTAATTATCGATTTTATTACATTATCTGTTTCACTATATTACTGTTTATGGACACATTGGTTTATGTATTTATGCGAACAGATTTCAATGCATTATAGCTATATATTTATATCTTTAAATAAATTTTAAGGATGTTTCTGGAAATGTGTGGTACAAAGGTGATCGAGTTCATCAGCAAATGTTCTTCTGGTATTACGCTTTAAAACACACACACACATATATATATATATATATATATATATATATATATATATATATATATATATATATATATATATATATATATATATATATATATATATATATATAGGTATGTATGCATGTATATCAGGAAGGATGTCTTTCTCTTATCCCACCGTTGAAGTCCACATGTTCATTATGTTTTCATCAGTGTTTTCTATAAATTCCATTATACATCATCACCATCATCGCAGTTATTATCTCAGTTACTTCGCCTGCTCTTTTTTTTGAAAGCTTAGTGCTTCTTCTTACTTCTTGGGGCTATCGCAGCTTAATGCGCCCAGCAAAGTGAGGGAGAAAAGTGGAAATGGGCGGAGGTCGAGAATGTCGTCCTAAATGTCTTTGGGTCTATCTCAGCAAATACAATCAAGAGGGAGCTTCGACTTCTATCAGAACTCTCTTTCACCCATCGTAATCTTTGAAGTTAATACGGCATTAAGTGATCCCTTTTCATTGTTTGGCGGCTATTAAGACCTTATTTATGACGTGGCTCCAGAGAATAATGTTTTTAAATGAACGCAGATTATCAGTAATGGGACAAGTTATAAGCTATGGGAGGTATTAAAGAGGTCCCGCTGGGACCTATTATCTCGCTAAATAAATTCAGCCTTCCTTGCCGACTGAGACTTGTCTAGTCGATTGCCCATATCTTGTTCTGACACTGTTGTGAGTGCTGCCATATTTCAAGGTGCCCCTCGGGAGTTGACTCGGCAACAAATTGATCGACGCCTACAAACACTTACGTTGTCACGCTGGCACTGGAGACGCCGTTGTCGAGGTCGAATTCTTCCAGGCTATTAAACGATCACCTGTGGTAAAGTGACACTCTGGCCAAATCACTCCCAGGTGATGTTCAGTACACTAAGCTGATTTGCTTTCAGGGCATTGCACTGGGTTCAGTGCACGAGGCACGTGTCTTAGCAAGTGTTCAGTGCTCGAGGCACGTGTCTTAGCAAGTGTTCAGTGCTCGAGGCACGTGTCTTAGCAAGTGTTCAGTGCTCGAGGCGCGTGTCTTAGCAAGTGTTCAGTGCTCGAGGCACGTGTCTTAGCAAGTGTTCAGTGCTCGAGGCACGTGTCTTAGCAAGTGTTCAGTGCACGAGGCACGTGTCTTAGCAAGTGTTCAGTGCTCGAGGCACGTGTCTTAACAAGTGTTCAGTGCTCGAGGCGCGTGTCTTAGCAAGTGTTCAGTGCACGAGGCACGTCAGTGCTCGAGGCACGTGTCTTAGCAAGTGTTCAATGCACGAGGCACGTGTCTTAGCAAGTGTTCAGTGCACGAGGCACGTGTCTTAGCTAGTGTTCAGTGCTCGAGGCACGTGTCTTAGCAAGTGTTCAGTGCTCGAGGCACGTGTCTTAGCAAGTGTTCAGTGCACGAGGCACGTGTCTTAGCAAGTGTTCAGTGCTCGAGGCACGTGTCTTAGCAAGTGTTCAGTGCTTGAGCGTAAGAATACTAGGAGCACGATTGGACTACATCGATTGAAATATTAATTTTATATATATATATATATATATATATATATATATATATATATATATATATATATATATATATATATATATATATATATATATATATATATATATATATGCATATATAATGCAAGCCTTTGTATATTGTTTTTAGGATACTTAATATTTATAGATATGTGTAAGCTTCCTTGCCCCTGGTGTGGTTATGTTTCTTATGCAACTTGAAAAAATGTTTTGTCATAGGTATATGAGATATGAAACCTAAATGGTCAGCAGGTGTTCTCTTCCACCTTTCTTAGTTCGACTGATTTTTATGGAAAATGACTTTCCTTAATATTTATTTCAACTTTAGTTTGGAATTGTTGAAACTCTATCGTAGTTGCGTAACTTTCACCCAGGCATAACCCAGTATCTACATTCGTGATCCCTATTGTCTCTTGTCAAACAAGTCCTCATTCTCTCTGTGTATTTTTGGAAATTCAAAAACAAATCTCTTAGTTAAACAACCGAAAACAGAGATTATTTTGCCTGCGGTTACCGTACAAAGACTCCACCTCACTGTGTCATTCAAAATGTCAGTTTGTGAGACTTTTAAAAAAGCAAAAGGCAGTAGGCCTACTCACTATTCTCGTGTTTCCTCTAAAATGTACTAGTGGTTTTATACTTCTTATGTTCGTTCACATTAGCTAAAAATACTACAGCTACTCAAGAAAATGAAAATATATCGTTTTAAACATAAAATACTCCCATTCACAAATATTACGCCCAATATATGCCAGTCTTTTGTTAGGTAGGTGAGTAGAGAGAGAGAGAGAGAGAGAGAGAGAGAGAGAGAGAATTTAGTTGGCGTTAGTTAAATCTCTAAAACAGTCTTTAGTGGGAGAAGAGCAGTCGCCTCTTAAGACAAGAGACTAAAGGCTTCGTTGGAGTCTGTAAGCAAATGATTCTGAGCAAGTTATTAGACAAGCATCTCATTTGAGCCCCCATTGAATGACTTCAATTGAACATCCGGGACTAAGTTCAGCGATACGTGGACTTGCGGGGCAGGTAGGAGTAGTGGGCGCGTTGGAAAGGATGGGTTGCTGGATGGGGGGGAGACGAGGTGGGATCAATAGGGTCAAGTTAGGATGGGGAAAGAGAGAGTCGGCCTTTGTCATTAAGGGTCATTTATATGCAGACTATTAATTGATTTTGGACCGTAGGTGGTAAGAAGATGTAGACTGATCGGGCAATATCTCAATCAACCTGTGGTTTGAGCCGAGATGGTTTACGTGATGTTTTTTCTCTTTGATTGGTCAGTGACTCCGATGATTTTTTTTTCCGGTTTGTATAAGAATTCTTGTGTCACAAGATTTGCATATTTTGACTGTCATTGTCCTTTTCCTGAAACTGTCCTGAAGATTCTGGATGATTGAGGCCCTGCATTTCATAACTCGTATTTCCACAAATAATGGCGGTCTTTGCGAAGACGCTTCTTTCAAAGGTCAAAGCATTTTCCCATGTTAATATTTTTTCCTCGAGTTTTTTTTTTCTTTCTGAGCGATAGACCCACGTGTTCCAGCGACATGTAGTTCATTGATCATCTTAGTCAAAAGCGTTGATAGTTAATACGAGCTATTGTATTCGTCCTTCTCTTCGTCTTTAACATATTGCTCTTTTCATTATAAAATTTCATCGTAACTAATTATTCTGACTTGCCCGCATTACAGAATTTCCTCTTGAATTTGCAACGTATATTGATAGATTTTAGTTTAGGGCATAACTTCAAGTTTACATGCATGCTTATACGTATGATAATTCATTTTACTTATGTTAAATACATCTTCTTTTACCACAGTTTACTTGATTAACTTCGAATTTATTGCAGAAGTAAACTTACTATGAACTTCAGGAGCAACACGATTTGTTATATTTTCATATCCTCTTTCGTGTCTTGAAACATCGGTAAATTAACTCATATTTCGCTGTCCATTCCTGAAGGAAAATGTATATTCCTGTTTCATAAGGTTTCTACTGTTCACTCGTTGACATCAACCTGAAGTTCATTTGATCTTTCAGGTTTTCAGTCCGATGTATAAGATCTGGTCACTGAATAAATTGCACCTAAAGCTCCCTTCATTTCAGCGCTCTTAAATGTTGGTGATATTTGCTGTCCTTTGCTATCAAAGATGGGCTGATAATTAACAGGTAGAGGTGAAAAGGTTATCCGACATTTTCCTTAAATCGATTTAGTAACTCTAGTACATAAAGAAATGATAATACTGGGATATTTTATTATATTTTTTTTTTACTTCTTTGAAAGAGTAAATAAACGAGGAACGGGTTCATTTGAGTCCCGTTTTTCCTGTTCAAATACTATAAAAGTATCTGGAATGAGAAGTGTTACTTGAAAACCGTTCTCTCTTCACGATGTAATTAATATTCTAACGGTAACTGAGGTTTCGTGTCTAGACTTGGAGATTTCATAACAGAGTTCCTTTAGAACCTATGTGTATATATAGATACATACGTACATATATATATATATATATATATATATATATATATATATATATATATATATATATATGTATGTATGTGTGTGTGTGTTTGACCAGCACTATGAGAGCTGATAGTCAGCTCAGTGGTCTGGTTAAACTATTTTAATAATAATAATAATATAATAATAATAATAATAATAATAATAATAATAATAATAATAATAATAATAATAATAATAATAAAGTGTTTGTGTTTATATATTTATGTATGTGTGTATGTATATATGTATATATACATATATATATATATATATATATATATATATATATATATATATATATATATATATATATATATTAGATGGCTATCACTTGTTTAATAATATACACAAATTGGCTCTCTTAGGATATTTTCATCTGCCCGTCACCTTAATTATTAAACACATTTTCATCTAAAACCATGACAAATACGAAATTTAACCGACAGTGTATCAGTTTGGTGATGTCAGAATTAGCAAAGCAATACGGAAATAATCTCAAGTTGTTGTTGTTTTTGTTGTTTTTGCGTGGTAGCATCCTCCTCCCCCGTTACCATGTTAGCTCTGAAAAGTGATAGCCTCCTGTGTATTATCTTTCCCTTTCCACTTCGTACTCACAAGATGAGTAGTTTCGATTGCTCAGCTGCACCACTTCCCCTCGTTGTTATTATTATTTGCTATTAGCTCATGTTCATGGTCATGGTATCGTAACTCTTGTCTTGATTGCTTTTTATTGCCTTGAAAGCTTTCAAAATTCTATAATTTTTCATAGTATTGTTCAGTGACTTGTCAGATTCATTGCTCTGTCCTTGATCCGCAAAGAAATTCACTCACTGTGGCCCAGAAATCTAAGTTAACTGATGAGCAGCCAGTTGTTGATAACTCATCTGTAATTGGCTTTTGATCGTTGTTCTATCAACAGGAGACCTGTACTTGCTGGAAGAACTGAACTAACTTTAGTATAAAAATGCTATCCTTATAAATTTGCTGATCGAGCAGAGCTGAGGGATTAGTATTTTTATATTGGAGAGGTCGTGTAGCATTTTCGAACGATGTGGAAGATTTTTTTTTTTTATTATTTCCTGTATCATGGTACTTTCCTTGATCAGGTGGCGATTTATTTTATGCTTTGAGAAGCCGTACTGTGCACTTACTGGTACACTCCATCCTTGACCCATTACCTGACCAAATCTAAGAAAGCCTCAATTCTTGAGGCATTTTTGTGTATTTGTCGGTCCTGAACACTTTGTGTATCATTCGCAGAATACTTGTTCTGTTGAGGTACTGGCAAAGACGAGATCTCTTTCATGCCATTACTTCCAAAGTCCCTTTGCCCCGTGTTTTCCGAAAAAGGCTCTGGCGATGGAGCTGTGAGCTCTCTACGAAGCGGCCAGGGTACATCCTATCAATGGCACATCAGACTGCCTCCTGAGATCCTATTTAGAAAAACCTTCGAGTCCTATACAAGGGGGCGGAGTGGTGTTGGATCTCGTTAAGTGGGTTCAAAAGAGAGGGCGCTTGGGTCGTCACCACCTTATAGTTCTTCACCCATCCGAGAAGGAAACGAGAAGGAAGAGGATGAGGGGGAATTTTGCGAGGGAGGAACGAAAAGGATAAGAGAAAAAGAAAATATTAAAATAAAAGCGTTGCAGAATCATTCGGGGCGTATAAGGGGTGACCTTCATTTCGGTGTGATCTCTCTTGGAAAGAGATGGAGAGATCTGTCGCGTTCTTTGTCTATCCATTAAACTTTTGACTTCATTGACACTCGTAAATCAGTTGAAAGAAGTTTTTAATTGCTGAACTTTTATTTGACAGAACTCAGATTGTTTTTATACTGAAGATAAACGTGTAACCACCTTAATTACCAATCGTCTGTTATTGACAGGCTTTTCGCAGAAGAACTGGGACTGGCAAGAATTGTCTTGAACGCTAATTTTTGTAAAGCTTGTTTTGGTATTACCAGAGAAAAATCACAGTTTATGGTCTGATGGCTACACTTGCAAGTAAAATATAGCTAATTACTGGAAATCAGATGGTTACAGCAAAATGCTTAAAGATTTGATATTTGACATTTTCCGTATCAGCAAAAAACGTAATAATTACGTATGAATTAGTTTGGATGCGTATTTAAATAAACAATCATATATTTTTCTAAAGATTTTGTATTTTCGCCTTGGAACCGATTAAAGACATGGCTCGGCCAAAATTGGCGCCACCCTTCTTGTTTTATCTCCCTTTTTCTTTCTTTCTTTTTTTTTCTTTTTTCTTTTTTTGTTGTTGTTTAAAGGGATGCTTAAACAAAGGCGAGAGCAAGAGATAAGACGAACCAGGAACCTCTTTTTTTGGAGGGCCAACGGGTTATGTCTGAGAGACTTGCAAAAGAACGGAGTTATTCCAATCACTCGGCACCTTGCCCTGCGTGCGCATACAAATGCTCTTACTGAATAAGATTCTTTTTATGCTTACGGAGGGCGGGTAGAGTTTAGTTTTTTTATTTTTGTTACCTGTAGGCTAGGTGCTAATGCAAATGTAATTAGGATGCAAGCCTTGGCTACTCTGACTCCGGATATTGCTAAACCGAGCGTTATAATAGAGGTCCAAATGCCCCTCATAGATTGGGTAGTCGATAGTTTAGATAGGATCGGATTCTAAAACAGGAGTTCAAAATGGACTCATGTGTATGTCTGGAATTAGGGTCAGGGTTTTATCCTCGGCTCGCTCTTTATCGTCGCCTATTGTTTTCCTAACCAAACTTTTTTCTTTGTTTCTTTATCTTTATTTACTATTTGCGCCCGAGTATATAAAGAGAAGAGAGTAGGAAAGGTATTGGTAGGTTGAGAAAGGTCTACTGTAGTAGCCCAGCATAGGGACTGCATAGTTATACTGATAGCGAAGTTCCCTACGTCTGATTAGTGAAGGATAAAAAGTAGGTCTGCGGAATGCATGTCTGGTAGAACTGCGAGCGTGATGACTGATACATGGGCGAGGCTTGAGTGTGGAGATTATTAACCAACGTTTGTGTAAAAAGCATTCTTTCTCTCTCTCTCTCTCTCTCTCTCTCATGATTAAGATTGGAAAAAAGATGGGGATGAAGAGACTGACGGACAGATCTGAGTTAGGTGGATAAATAATCAAAATTAATGATGCATGACAAGACTGAATGAGAGGTGAACAGAGAAGATAAATGAGAGAGAGAGAGAGAGAGAGAACTATAAGGCTAATCTTCTCATTATCCGCCCAATCAGTAAGAGCCTCCTAACAGGAAGATTTGCCTACACAAAGACCGTCGTTAAGAGGAATCGATGGAGCTCACTTCTCTCTAATTGAGAAACTAGTTTCGTGAGTGTGTTGCTTCAAAACCATTGTTTTTATGTCATCTTAAGGCCCTTCCAGTGCCAGCAAGTTAAAGGCTCTTTTGCCATGATTATCCCTGGCTGTTAGTATTACACGCGCTACCAGTCTTCCGTCCTCCTCGTTTGCGAAATCGGTCAATGTAAGTTTCATTCACTTCCCAGGTTTGCTGGAATCAAGAACTTTCATAACCTCTTTGGCCAAACAACGAAGACGGGCATGTAATAAATGTTCATATTTAAATTACATTTGCAGTTTTTAGAAAGGATACTTAATCTGTGCTGAGGAACTTGATATTTTTTTTTTTTTACCATTTTGGAATCATATGTCAACTGTGCTACAAATTTTTTTCTGGCAATGCTTGGGTAACTTTGCTGGTGAAAGAATATTTTTACCGTTTTAAGCATTATAATCGAAGGATAGCATCATATTTTATAGAAACACTGCTGTACAATGATGAGTCCTTTCAAATGCGTAAGGAAAAAATGTTCACAAAATCATAATGAAGGAAATTTTCCAGAATTTAAAATACGTTGCTGGAATATTTTCAGACCTGAAAAAATAATTGTCATGGTGGAAGAATCTGTAATTTTGTCTCAGATTTTTTATTTTTCGTTTAATGCCTAAGGCTACAACCAAGAACTTTAGTTTTAACATGCTTGCAGGATTTGAAGGAGTAAAAAGTGCATGATTTCAAGTTTCCGTGACAACATTTTAGATGACACTCAAAGGCAAAGAGATGCATTGGAAAATTAAAATGCTTACAAAGAAATATTTTACTCCAGATATACTTGAGAAACTGAGAAAGACAATCTAGGGTTAAAGTTCCGAAATTCTGTTTCATAGACCACCTGGGATAGAGGGAGAGCTCTAAGAGGAAATTTGACAAAAAAATACTCCTGAAACTTAACTACTGAATTTTTTTCTACAGAGAAGAAATTCATATTTTCACAATCATACAAAACAAACAAAATTGGGAAAGGATAAGAAAAGACATTGTAGATGTTTAGCTTTCAATATATAGGTTATTCTCAAGAAGGAAGTTACTGTAAAAGTTTTCAGGATTATTAAAAATTCACTTTTACTGTGCATGGTGAAGAACTTACCATAAAGTATAAAGGAATCAGCTAAAATAAGAATTGAATATACCTGAAAACCCAAAGAAACAATCATAAACGAAATAGATGACAAATAAGTTTAGGACAAGGAATTGGTATGTGAAGATTTATGAGGATTTTTTTTCCGTCAACTTTTTAAGATTAATTAAGGAAATTGCGCCACAGCTTTGAGAGGAGATTTCTCTCTCTCTCTCTCTCTCTCTCTCTCTCTCTCTCTCTCTCTCTCTCTCTCTCTCTCATAAGCAGTAGGGCACATTAGAGGATCGCTTGATATGCTAGTGCACCACCATAAGCCAGGATTACCAGAGGCACGCTGCTGATGTTGTTAAGATAAGGAAGTAAGGATTCACTTGCTTGCTGCTAAATATTAATCTTTTTTCTTTTTTTGCATGTTTATTCTTTCATTCTCGTTGATTTTAACTGCGAATAACTGTATGTAAGTGATAAACGCATAAAGGCTTTTAGTAATTTTAATTTTCTTTCATTAGTTAAGAGTACATTTAGTATTTAGTATATATATATATATATATATATATATATATATAATACATATATATATATATATATATATATATATATATATATATATATATATATACATTCATAAATGTGAAGACATAAAATGTGAAGAGATAAAAACGAAATGAGGCGCTGTAGGTGAATTTGCGCAACTTTTTGTTCTTCATTGTATCACTTGTTGCATATTTTTTTCTTAAATGAGGTGTATCATAAATTTTTCTCAAATAACAAAGGAAGTGTTTTCTTTATTCCTTTTTTACGTCTGTACTAGCTACGTCATTGTAACTTTTTCATAAATTTTTCTAACGAAACTTTCTCTCTCTCTCTCTCTCTCTCTCTCTCTCTCTCTCTCTCTCTCTCTGATTATTAATATACCCCCCTTTTTCTTATTATAAACTGCTAACGCCTGATCCGTATTGGAAGCGTCGCCGATGGCTGCATCCGGCCGAGCGGATCTCATCTGGTGGCAGTTATCAGTCTCTTCGCAGCCGATGATGGACGTCCTGGGAATCCTGCGGAAATCACGGGTCCATCTCTCTCTCACTTCAATTCACAGAAATTCCACGGATTCCGGGAAAGGATTCCACCGATACGAGATGAGCCCCTTTGGGATTTATTGAGGATTTATCACAGATTTATGGCGAATTCACCGAGGTGTGTCACCAGACACGCGCTGAAGGGTTTCAGCCATGTCACTGGATATTGAATGTGGAAATTCAAATTTCTATAAACGTCGCAAAGTGACAGCCAGTGATCGACGGCTGATCGAAATTACATGTAAATATTGAATAGCTTCCGGCTTCCACCTTATTGAAGAGACACATAGGTATTACCGTTTTGTAATGTTTTGGTACTAATTAGCTTTATGATATATATATATATATATATATATATATATATATATATATATATATATATATATATATATACATAATGATATTTAATGATTTGTAGAGAGAGAGAGAGAGGGCACTTGTTTCACATTGAAAAGGGCTCTGGGTTGCTTCTTGCCAGCCCCCTACTAGTTCACCCAAATGTAATTAGATGCACGCCTCTGCTGGGGTCAAGAATGATTGGCGTTGGGTTTGCAATTTCACTTCAAAATACTTATTGAAAAACCCCCTCCAAAAGATAAACAGATGTATATTCAAATTTATATATATAGTATATATATATATATATACCACATCACCACAGGTAAAAAAAAAGAGGGGGGGGGGACGGGTTGTGGGCCGTGACAGGTTTCGAATTTATTTCACGTCAGTGGCCTGGGAATGAAGTCGAAACCGGTCAAAACCTACACCCCGTCTCTTACTTTTTCACCTGTGGTAGTGTGTGATTAACGAATCACGTGTTAAAGTGATTGTAACCATATATATTATATATATATAAATATATATGTACACTACCACATACTTGTGAATTTGTAATGTGCATTTATCAGTATTTATACGCCATTCTGTGGGGCTTTATTGCTTATATGAGCAAAATGTAATACGGAGAATAATTTTTTTTTTTTGTCAATGTTTATAATCATCACCAAAAAAAGTCTTCCAACGCTTTGTCAAACACGTTTTGGAAGCAAGCTCTCTAGATAAATATATATATATATATATATATATATATATATATATATATATATATATATATATATATATATATATATATATATATATATATATATATATATATATATATAAAAAACTTATCACATGCACAGTTGCTCTGTGCATTAGTACAATTACTAATAGGAACTCATTCAAACTGGATGGTATCTAGTGGAGATGATGTTTATTCAAAAAAGTTACAAGCTAGTATATATATATATATATATATATATATATATATATATATATATATATATATATATAATGTATATATTTACACGTATGTATATATACACACACATATATATATAGTGTGTACACTCATATCAACATTTAAGTCAACTAAGGAGTACTGAAAACCTATCCATTGCGTGCAAGCTAGTCATGACGATTATAAAGCACTTCTACCCTTTCATTGCTAACAATTTTTGTTTGAAGCAGATCAGTAATAAATACAAATTCACTGTATGTCAGTGGTAAATTAAACCCATAGATAATGCAGTTTCTCTCTTGTTGTTTTTGCTGACTAAACTTGCCTTAGGGCCCTTCTCTTGGACCGACCTGTAACAACGCGCTCTCTCTCTCTCTCTCTCTCTCTCTCTCTCTCTCTCTCTCTCTCTAGCCTCGCCTCACCAGCAAGTCCCGAATTCGCATTCTTTTTGGTGGGAAACAATTTAGGTCTCTTTCCTGTAAAAGCCAATGCGTAGGCTTAAGCTATGAATTATGTAACTGGTAGTTAGAAGGTTGTGTTGGGAGGGCAGGTTGTCTCGGCTAGCGTTAATACTGGCATGGGGCTAGGAGGTTCACACAGACACACGAACAGACGGACACACACACACACATATGTGTGTGTATATATCTTCTTCTTCTTTTAACGTGCTTTTTTCCTATTTCTTGTATGGGGTACACACACATGTATATATATATATATATATATATATATATATATATATATATATATATATATATATATATATATATATATATTTCCGTAAGCTTTTTCATTTCTGGGAAAGAGAGACATATAGAGACCAACCAGCCACTGATAGCCTCAAGCAGTATGCAGATGTAGGCATGCAGAAGCGTCCTAATAGTCTCAGCATTCGAATTCCAGGCGAAATGTATACCTGCATATATTACTTAGTTGTGGCATTGTTTTACTTAGCATCTCTGTACGATAGTCATGGGGTTCGTCGGAAAATTTATTTTCATGTTCAGAAATGCTGGAAGTTTTTCTCTGACGTCGCTTACCCAACTTGCAATACATATAACAATCTCAGTTCCTCAGTGGACAGGTTGGTGTCGTTCTCGGCTGGCAGTGTGCTGGGCCCGCGTTCGATTCTCCGACCGGCCAATGAAGAATTAGAGAAATTCATTTCTGGTGATAAAAATTCATTTCTCGTTATAATGTGGTTCGGTTTCCACAATAAGCTGTAGGGTCCGTTGCTAGGTAACCAACTGGTTCTTAGCCACGTAAAATAAATCTGATCCTTCAGGCCAGCCCTAGGAGAGCTGTTAATCAGCTCAGTGGTCTGGTTAAACAAAGGTATACTTAACTTTATAACAATATAACAAATTCAACAATAAACCAGGTCGCTCAACCTGCAAGCGATATTTATGACAAGTCTGACATTTTTTCTTGACTTGCCGGTCGTGCGCTCATTATCCTTAATTGCATTTTTTGAAAATGTATCTTTCATGATGCTAATCATCTTTATTGTATTACGGCACCAGGTTAATTTTCAGGTTTTCTTTTCATCATATTATGTTTTTGCTTTCTTAGAATATTCTGTTCTGTACATGTGTTTAGCGAACAACACAATCAGAAACATATCCTCTAGATACTGTACATTCCTCGTAGCTGTAAGAGTGTTGCAGTTTAGTATAGGCTAATGAATCTTGCTATTCTTAGCTTTCAAAAGATCAGTCATTACTTAATTTCTATAAATATTACAGGGTACATAGCAGCTGGGTATAAGACAAGAAAAATAAGAGAAGTGGACGAGGATTGTCGTCACCTTTGTAAACCTCTGTATTTCTTTCAAAGTGTTGATAAATATATGAATGTCGCCATGCTACCCAAAGTACCATTTTAATGAAATGTATAAGTCCGTGTACCTATTCTGACGCCCGGTTTCGTATCCGCCATCGGACTCCCTGTATGTCAGTGGTGAATGAGTAATGAACTTTGGGCTTCAAAACCAAGTGTAGGGACACTTGCAGCCATTCTGCGCTGAAGACAGTAACAAGAGGCAGTTGGAAAATAAATGAGATGAGGTACAAATCTAAAAGTAAAACTCTGAGAAAACCCTACAGTTGCACTAAGAGGTAATAGTTTGAGAGGTTGGACAGCAAGATGGAAGAGTGGAGGTCAAGTAAAAGGTAAAAAGTATACCGTATGCAGCTAGGTACCGAAGGGCCGCTGCAAATCAGTATGTTAATGTCTACAGTGCACCACGTGAAGCGCATTGACGGCACCCCCTTACTGGGTTATGTTGGTAGCACCTAAAACTTTATACTTATTTGCCATAGTATGTCAAACAGCAGTGGGATATGTTGAAAAGTGATGACCCTGATACTAGAGACTGCTAATCGCTGTTCAAGTCCATCGTATTTGCTGGCGGGAATTTAAATTTTATATGACAAGAGAGTGTGGAAAATGTTGCTTTAACTAAGAATGCGCTTTTGTGCCTTGTTTCCTGTTCGGGTAAGGATTTCCATGTATTATATACTAGAGAAACTCATAGATCACACGTCAGTAAAATGAGAATTTATTAACCTGGACCATGAGCATCAGTTTAATTTATTTAAGAGAAAATCTAAAAGGAAATTGCTAATAAATAGGATTTAAGCAAATAAAAAAAAAAAATCCTTAATGGCAACCGACGTTATCCAGAGCAGTTGTCAGTAGCCCCGGAAAGAATAAGGAACAAAAGAGGGGATCGAGAAATGAAGACAAAGAAACCTGTAAATGCAGAGAGAAAAGGATCCCAATTCTAAGGGTTTCTGGGATCCTCCCTGGAAGGAATTTCGGAGACACGCCTTTGAATCAACGTCACGATTTCCTGAAAGGATTCTGGCTGGTGCCAAAGAGCAAAAGGCCACAGAACCCCCCGAAGGGAACGTGTCCGTGAAATCTTTTCTGTCAGATGCGAGTGTTATAGTGACCTCGGGGATGATTGAATTTTAAAACCCGGAGAGACCATCGTTTGCGTGTGATGAATCAGCTTTCTATTAACTTGGCAAACATTTTATCGAATGAAGTCTAGGTCACGATCATATTTTTTTATTGAAGTATGGGACGTTTATAGGGTAAGAGGGACAACCGTCATAAGAAATATTGTAGTTGCTTTTCAGTTATTCTAATTGGCGTTGCCTCTTATACCTGATCATTGTGACTACGCCGAAAACTATGTACATATTGTATTTTAATAATATCCACCTCACCTCAACCCCATTTCTCTCTCTCTCTCTCTCTCTCTCTCTCTCTCTCTCTCTCTCTCTCTCTCTCTCTCTCTGCCAATAGGAGAAAATTTCTAAACATTAAAAAAATTAAACTTGATTGAGATGATCGGAAAGAAACACGTCCCTGTAAATAGTCATTAATCTAAAGAAATGGCCTTCAGCATTATTTTAAAGTAATGGCTACTTCGGATTTACTTTTGCTGCAGATTTATGGAAATGTTCCTTCTAGTCGTGTTAACCAAGGTATTAGTTTTTAAGCTTGAATCACTCTACAATAAACACATGAAATTTGTTTTCATAAATTTTATGACAGGTTTTGTGATCATGATTGCATACCACTGATGGTAAATAATACTACGTTTGCCTGTGATTTATCGTAAATTGGTCCTTGTATTTTTAGCCAGACAGCCTAAACTTTCAGATTTCTATTCGCATATGAATGCTCTGTCACGGAAACCTTCCAAATGATTTCGCTTAAAAGGGAACATGAGTGTGAATAATTTCGACGGCCGTTTAATACAACAAATCGATTGCTCCAGTACGTATAATAGTTATTCCTTTGCATTTCTAGACTTAAAATTGTTCGACAGCATTGAAGTAAATAATATCAAGATGGACCTCTGCCACTGAAAAATAACGTCATACGTAAAGACATTATTTTTACCTAGTGAGTACGGAGCGATCAAGTGAAATACAGCGAAAATTAATGAGAGTGAAATTAATAAGATTTTTATATGAAAAAATAACAAAGAAGAAATTTAATGAAGTAAGTTAGATTTTATGTGAAATATAAAACATAATAGTGTAGCACTCAAAAAATATGAAATTTAATTAAGTGGATATACAAATTTGCTTTGATGTTGAAAGCGGCTTAATATTAAAGTGACTTGGGTACAGATTATTCTTGGGCTTTCCTGTCATCGTTTGATGATAATTTATAGGTTGTTGATTTTAAAGGTGGTATAGGATTAGACTTCATACTCTTGATTTGTTCCTTTGAGAGGCTTTGTCTGTCCGTTCGCACTTTTTCTGTCCGCCCTCAGATCTTAAAAACTGCTGAAGCTTGAGGGCTGCAAATTGGTTTGTTGATCATCCACCCGCCAATCATCAAACATACCAAATTGCAGCCCTCTAGCCTCATTAGTTTTTATTTTATTTAAGGTTAAGGTTAGCCATGGATCGTGCGTCTGGCACCGCAAGGGGTTCGAGCAACGCAGGCCGACGCATCTTCTTCACTGGACCGCATCTGGGGAGCAACTGAGTTCTGCCCGGTCGTGGCTGCGAGTTTCATAATGATGTCAATCGAAGACAGTTACAACGCGATCGCGACACTGCGGCTCGTCGAGAGGCTCGTCTAGATCCTCAAAGGTGTTTTTTTTTTTTTTTTTATTTGGCAGCTTTTTTTAATTTCGATTTGGTCAGCCGAGGAACACAGGCCACCACCGGGCCGTGGCTGAAAGTTTCATGAGCCAAGGCTGAGAGTTTCATACAGCATTATACGCTGTACAGAAAACTCGATTGCGCCAATTTTTACATGTTACTATTGAAGGCTATGCCGTTTTCCTTCTTCTGCTTTTAACGTGCTTTTTTCTCATTTTTGTATGGGGTAAGCACGATGCCTTCTTTTGAAGGACTTTTTGATTTGGCTTTGGGGTAGACCTGTGGTCTCGATCGGCTGCCCAATAGCAATTATTTTCAGCTGAAATCGTCAGTCGCGCTTGATCGTTCTAAGTTTTATTTTATACCCGTTTAATTTATCGCATATATCTGAAATAAAACTAGCTAAAGAGAAAATTAAAGTTGTACAGCACTATTTATCACATTTAACACGATCTTTAAGGTAAATCAGAGTTAAAATGATCCTGTTTGCACATCCTGAAGCTAAAGAAGAAAACAACTGGGTATATTCTTAGGTCGTACTTTCCATAAGAATTAAGTAGAAATAGAACGTATGAAACAGTCAGTGACTATTGAATGATTAGACAAGAACAGTAAAGTGCAAAGTTGGCAACTAGAGCGTAAATGACAATTGACCGAATTGTACACTTTTCACTACACTGTCATGTCTCATTCTTTCCACATTACTGAACCATCTCAAAACATTCACTATCCTATTTACTACCTTTTGAACTCCTCTCCATTTCTCAACCCTTCAGTTCGTCTAAGGCCACAACACTGCGCTCAGACAGTTATTGCCACAGCTTTAACACTGTATTCGCTCGTCAGCAATCAGTATCCACACTTCACTTCCATAAAGAAATGTTGGCTAAAGGTCCTTTACATGCCTGTGACCAACCTCTTTTCTCATCCGCGATGTTTACTCCCAGATATATATATATATATATATATATATATATATATATATATATATATATATATATATATATATATATATATATATATATATCTTAAAGATTTGGTTATACGGTATAATAGTTCTAATAGTTCTAAAGACCATGCCTAAAGAACCGAATCTAAATTGGGTCCATTCGCACGACCTACTTATCCAGACTAACATGTATTGTACAAGTAAGGATACTCTCTTTGAAAGGACATCGCAAGGACCGAGCCCTTTTCCCCGTAGAAACTTCAGTCGAATGAGAATTTTTAGAGCGAACATTCTCTCAAGATCAAACGCAAAAAAATAAAAAAATTTTTAAAGCCGGTACAATCATGTTAGTTGAAACGTTCCGCTTTATTTACTTTCAAAGCTCTGTGCATATATTTTGTCTAGAGGCAGTTTGTGTAAAATCTTTGTTGGTGGAAATTGTGTTCAAATGACGTCCATTCATATCTGGTCCCCGCTAAATTTGTTGGCATCACAATAGCAGCATGCATACGCATTTTTGCTTGACAAACAAATTTGTTCCGTTCGAGAAATATTGCCACGTCATGCCAAATGAAGGCTGAATTAACAAGCGAATCATAACCCAGGATGAAAAGAAAAAAAAGACTATCTGGTCCCTAAAACCCTTTAACAAATCCCCAGCAAATATTCTATCGTGTTATTCCAAGCACACTAGCCACGCCTCGTCTGATGACGTAGTGATAAGCACTGATGGTGATTGGCAGTTCGTTTTTCACCCCGTCAGGCTGTAGTGTCCCTCTCCCACCCTTGGTCATTATCATCATTATAAAGATCATCATGATCATCATCCACCCGGTTCTGGAATGGCTATTAATCTACCCCCTCCCCTTTTCATCAAATGTTACTTCTTAATCAACGTTAATCTTGATTGAGCTCTGTTAATTCGTATATTGTTGGGATTGTTGTGATTGATGGTCGAGTCTCCCGTGATGGAATTGGTCGTGACTATGAGGATAATACGTGTTTGCTTGAATGGTGATGATACATGTTTATTTTCCACTTGGGGCATGGGATTATGTTGTTTATATGCATAGTTCATGGTATTTTTTACCCGTTCGGTAATTGTACTTGACTTTGAATGCTAAAAGCTAAAATATTTGCGTAACTATTATGTTGTCTATATGCATAGTTCATGGTATTTTTTACCCGTTCGATAATTGTACTTGATTTTGAATGTTGAAAGCTAGAATATATGCGTAACTAGAAACATCACAACGATAATGAGCATAGTGGTTAAATTGTCTTGTGGTGCCACACCTCTAACGATTACCCGTATATACCTCCTAAAAACCAAACGTGAAAAGCATTAAAGGATATTAAATGGGCATGTTGAACGAGGGAAATAATTTGGAATGATAGAAATGCCACGAGTATTATCACGTATTTACGTGAATTACTCAAAAAGTAAAGAATGAACCCCGTCATCAAAAAAAAAAAAAAAAAAAAAAAAAAAACAGACCCGTAAAAAAGACAAAAGGCCAAAACCACTTTATGAATTAAAAATAGCTATTTGACAAATTGCCCGCTGAAATAGCAATTACTGGCAAATGTGATTTTCGACACACAAGATGGATATCATCATTACCAGCAGGGTATCCCAGGCTCCAGCAATCTATCATTAATTCCATTTTCTGTGCCATCTTGATGTTCGTCATCTTGAAATGCGCACGCCCGTATTTATCATAGTGTTTGTTTGTGTTTGTGTCCGTGTGATATGGCCATTCAGATTTATGTTCTGATGTAGGTGTGCTTGACGATGGGCGAATGTTCTGATCCCGGAAATAAACTAGGGTAAACAGTCGCACATGTTATTATTATTTGTGTATATGTATAAAATGAATTTTGACATTTTGTAGAATAAAATCCTACTCAGGCAGATATATATATATATATATATATATATATATATATATATATATATATATATATATATATATATATATATATATATATATATATATATATGTGTATATATATATATATATATATATATATATATATATATATATATATATATATATATATATATATATACATACATTGTACATAGATACATATATATACATAAATAAAGTTAAGTATACCTTAGTTTAACCAGACCACTAAGCTGATTAACAGCTCTCCTAGGGCTGGCCCGAAGGATTAGATTTATTTTACGTGGCTAAGAACCAACTGGTTACCTAGCAACGGGACCTACAGCTTATTGTGGAATCCGAACCACATTATAACGAGAAATGAATTTCTATCACCAGAAATAAATTTCTCTAATTCTTCATTGGCCGGTCGGAGAATCGAACGCGGGCCCAGCAGAGTGCTACCCGAGAACGATACCAACCCGTCCAACAAGGAACTAACATAACATAATATATGTGTATATATATACATACACATAATTACAAGCCATGTGTGTGTGTTTGTCTGAGTGTACATTTATGCCCAGATAACCCACGCATATTTTAAGTAATTGTTTATCATTCGTTTCTGCTGGTCCTACTTTGGAGACTTGAACCTTTTTGTGCCCAGATCGTTTTGCACGAGACTCCTAAGGTATATTACAACTTTCAATAAAGGTTTTATATTTTTTCGTCCTTGCATTGCAGGAGTTGTGCTCTATTATGAACTATCTTTTATCCGGGACTAGTTTTAGCATGATACTCCTGTTCCTGTACACTTGCCTGGAGAATGACCTTTCAGTCCTTGAAAGAAGTTTTTTGAGAATGACCTTTCATTCCTTGAAGAATTTTTTCTGTGGTTGTGGGATGTTCGAATTGACGCACAACAAGCCACCAGTTTTGTTACAAGCGGCCTAAATATCATGACTTTATCGATTTAACAAATTGTATCAAGTGATTCGCATGTCTTCGTAACTGGGATGCTTTCAAGGATATGGGGACTGTTGAATTCACTTCTTTCTACGGTAATTTAAGAAGACGCTTAATAATAAGGAGAGTTTGACCTTGGTTACTGTGGTTCAGAATGATTTCTTCCATCAGTGAGTGCTTCCTATTTGGTTATCTTGCACTTCTATCATATGTTTTGTAACATTTAATTTCTCTCTGCATCGCTCCTGTGGCGAGATGGATGGAACTGAAGATAGGAGAGTTTATAGTTATAACCACTGTCAGTGATGCATAGTTTTTCTATTAGTCTTCAATGGTCCACTGATTCCAGGAAATTTTTAATCCATCATAAGCAGAGAAGTCATTGTTATCAAAGTTGCCACTAACTTTGTTACATCTGCAATGGTGGCTTTAATGATATCTTAGGCTGGCGTGTCAAGATAGTTATGATGCATTTCGACAGTTATGAATATAGAAAATAGAGTTATTGTAGTATACCAAATCAGTAACCCGTACAGAAATGACCATTAAATGCAAATAGAAATGCCTTCATCTTTCAGCCACCTACTTCAAGATTATATATAGCAGTCCAATTGTTCTTAGCTAGAAAAAATCCTCACTTAAAATGTAAAAATGTCAGTTGTTGAAATGTAAGTTACGTACCCCTGGTTTGTTCGTTAACTTACAGAAATGTATAGCGTAGCTGAAAGGTGTGATTAACAGTCCAACATTGTTGGGTTGCATTGCTGTCAAAGTTTCTTTGAAAGAAAAAAAGTCCAGATTCATGCGTTTCGTCTGTTGTTTAGCTTTCGATGAGCCTTAATTCATTTTTCAGTAACCAGACTTATTAAGATATAGGATTTTTCCTCTGTTTAATTAAATCACAAAGAGAAAGAGAGAAGAGGAAAGGATTCCCTACAAGAAATTGTGAGTTACTCTAGCCATGGTTAAACTCGTACCCCCGACTCCCTTCACCGTGTTAACACAATCTTTCCACTCATTACGTGGTGATAATGAAGATATGAAAGACTTCTCAGAGAGAAATGAGAAAGAAACGAGTGGCGTCAAGCAGAGATGAATGGACTGAACAACCGGGTTGTCGTTTTAGTGTGAATCAGGAATCAAGCAACCGGCAAACAAAGTTGGAAAAGCTATTATCTCGTCCCAGTGGGGCCCAGTGGAAGAAGAGTGCGAGTCAGTCTGAGAACATTCTCTTTTTTCCAACGTGGAAATAATTCTCAGAATGGCTCTATTTCTTTCCTGGATTCTTTAGTGTTTGAGTTTGTTTTGTCCCTGAGTTTTATCTTGTTAACTTTTTGTGCTATCTCCAAACAACGAATGTTTTCCCATTTCATTTTCAACTTCCTTCCGATTCTCTTTTTTTTTATTGCTTTACATTTAGTTTTGAAGAGACCTTCTTCCTTCGCGTGCTTGGTCCTTGCTGTCCCATTTTCACTTCCCAAGATTAATTTACTTAAAATTTATGTTTTTCTAGATGTCTTGGAAGAATAAAAGCGAGATACTTTCGCAATTTGTTTTTTATCTATAATTTTTCCCTTCTTTTAGATTCCATCACCCGAAGTGTTTACTCTGTTCAAGTTTGTTAATCAAGACTTCGGTCATGAGTTCTGTCAAGATCCTTCAGGTTGATTTGAAATCGTCATAAACATTTTGCCTCCTGACATCTTTATTCCCAAATTGCAAAAACGTTCTCACCAAGGGTTTTGAAAAACTTTCACTCTCACGCTCTGGAATATTTGAAGCTGTCAAAGTGGCAAATATTCCAGAGCGTGAGAGTGAAAGTTTTTCAAAACTCGTGGTGAGAACGGTTTTGCAATTTGGTAATAAAGATGTCAGGAGGTAAAATGATTATGACGATTCAAATCAGCCTGAAGGATCTTGACAGAACTCATGACCGAGGTCTTGATCAACAGACTTGAATAGAGTAAATACTTCGGGTGATGGAATCTCCAAGTTGTGTTCAAGTTGTTCTTTAGCTATTTACATTAACGAGAAATATGCCGTTTGCGTTACTGCTGGTTTTTCAATCAGAAGAATTAATAACACTGTGTGTAGTCAATGCAATGAACTCCAGACGCATTTCAAGTGATTCCGAAGTAAATCAAGTTTTTGCTGAAACACACCCCGTGACAAGAATAAGCTTCCTCGCTCTCGTTTTGTGTTTCGGCACTCACAAATAAAAACTAAGCTGTTGCTTATAAATCGATGTTTCTAACGCCACCATTGGTCATACAGAAGCATTGCACACACACACACACACACATAAAAAAATAAATATATATATATATATATATATATATATATATATATATATATATATATATATATATATATATATAATAGCGGATGATTAAATAAGGTATATCAGCTGAAGACCCCGGCTTCTTGTTGCGGGTGCATAGATTTGAACTACCATTATTTCGTCTAGCGTCAAACATGTACACTTTTACCATCCGTGTCCTCAAAGGCTTAGGAGGGGAGAGTGTAATAAAGCAGCCATGGTATGGGATGTGTGACCGATGCGTCCTTTCAACGGCGGTGGCAACTCTCATAATATTTGCTGATACATGAGGGCGTGATTTTACGTACATCATTATCATGTGTTGTATCAAGCGCTTGACCTCATTTATAAATGCCGCTGTTTTCGCATCATCCACGTTTTCTGACGATTGCCATTCATTCGTCTTTCGATTATGGCGAGGCTTGCGTGAATTCGGATTTTTTTCCTTTGATAGCGTTCGCACTTTTCGCCACATTCGCTTGGTCATGAAGGCAAAGTCAGAAGATAAGGGATCCGTAACCTACCATATAAGTAATGTTGTGATCAACTTCATCACGTATGTTACACGGCCTTCATGAAGAGTTATTATTTCGTAAAGAATAGCTTTTCGGTTAAATACATGTGATAACTGTGCTTGTAATTTATAAGTTAAATGAGGGGTTATCATACATTATAATTTTTTTGAGTAATTTTAGTTTTGGAAAATAATTTTTTTACGCTTATTTTCACGTTTTAACCATTTTTTATTGTGTTCCCCTTTGTGTTTTCCCTTTGTGTATTCATTTTATTTTCTCTCTCTTCTCTGTTTTATAAGTTATCGTTTTTTTTAGCCTAATTTTAGTTTTGGAAAGATCATTTTTTTACGCTCATTTTCTCATTTTAACCATTTTTTATTGTGTTCATGTGTTTTCCCTTTGTGTATTCATTTTATTTTCTCTCTCTCTCTTTTTTTAGCCTAATTTCAGTTTTGGAAAGATCTCTTCTCATTTTAACCATTTTTTATTGTGTTCATGTGTTTTCCTTTTTTTACTTTTTCTTCTCTGTTTTACTTACCGGTTCTATTTAGTTTCTTTCCGTTTCTCCCCAGCGAATATGAATGACCTTTTCATTACTGGAAAATTGGAAATGTCAGGACTCGAAGGTCTGCATCGGTCTTGCCAAAAATCAGGAAGCGTTCCTCGCATTCGGATGAAGCTTCGTCGATAGATTTCACTTTCCTTAATCGATCTGATTTTCCTCTCGGTTGGCAGTGCACAAGATTCTGAAGGAGTCTCTCTCTCTCTCTCTCTCTCTCTCTCTCTCTCTCTCTCTCTCTCTCTCTTCCGTGGTACGAGTTTGCATCCCTTGTTGGAAAACACGTGCCTTGAATATTCTTTTATCCGTGGGTACCCTGTGATTCTGTTACGGCGTTTTATATGTTCAAATAACTTTTATTTTCAGTCAGTGGACGATGCTGGGAGACTTCATTTGTTATGAATCTTCACCCTCGGTGAATCAGAAAGAAAGAAAAAAGAACTTTCAAGAAAAACTTTTTGAAGGAATGTTGGCAACGATGTCCTTCCTCCTACGTCGGAGAATTTGATGGTCACAATGGGTCCTTGAAGCATTTTATGGTTTTTATAGGCATTCTTCTCACTTTGGGCAGGCGACGACCAACACGGTTTTTAGAAGATCCCTCGGAGGGCAAGAAGGAGCTAAGCCACCGACTCCACTATGACCCAAGGAGCCACAGGTACGACAGACTTCATCGACTTTATGTCACTCGAAACCTTCTTCCTCTTCAGAGCGGCTTCTACTGTGATTTTTACCTCTGTGATCTGAGGAAGGGAATCGATGTATAGAACAACATTAATCTGACTCTAAAAGCAGTTATTCTTCGGTCAGAGAGTTACTGCAAATGTCAGGTGGAAAAATATGTTAAGTATGTAATACTCATAATAACACCTTATTGGTGAAACAGTTTCACCCCAGTGAAAACGACCGAGTTTGGCCATATTCCATTTTTAGTTTTGTTAAAAGAAAACTACTGAGATGGCCTTTTGTCTGTCCGTCCGCCCTTAGATCTTAAAAACTACCGAGGTTAGAGGGCTGCAAATAAGTACGTTGATCATCCGCCCTCCAATCATCAAACATACCAAACTGCAGCCCTCTAGCCTTAGTAGTTTTTATTTTATTTAAGGTTAAAGTTAGCCATGAGTGGCTGAGAGTTTCATAGAGCATTGTACGCTGGACAGAAAACTCGATTGCGCCGAAGTTTCTTCGGCTCATTTTTTTACTTGTTGTTAATGTTCTCCCTTGTAATCCCAGTAAGCTGAAAACCAGTCGAATACGAGCTGATTCCGGAATGATGGTTTTTGAGAGGCGATTTTCCGAGTGTTTTCTCCGACGGTGCCTGCTTTATTTGGTTAAATGCAATTTGCATTTAAATGATGGCAAATAAACGTGGAAGTGATGTAGAAACGTAGGCGAACGATGGCCGCGCTCATGTCCTCACCGATCTTGACGAGCTGAAATTGCTGTACCATAAAGAACACTTTCTTTGTGATTTCACATTTATTCAACAGCGTCTTCCTAACTCTCTCTCTCTCTCTCTCTCTCTCTCTCTCTCTCTCTCTCTCTCTCTCTCTCTCTCTCTCTCTCTCTCTCCTCTCCCCAGTAGGTAAATAGGTAAATAAATAAATAAACTTCGCAGGATCCGTAGACTTTCTTCTATTTTAAATAAATAAGCAGGCGGATGGAGTCGATCGTATCTAACGAAGTGTGAAAATCGAGGAATATTCAGCGTATTTCACCGAATAAATTAGCAGCGGATGATCTACTGGGTATTTTGTTTACTCACTTGAATGGGAATCTCACCATTCACGTGTTCATAATGCATTTTTCGTTGATGGCGTATTATTAATCTGGTTTCACTTCATTCATTGAATTGCCGTTGAAAGTGATTATGTCATTGTGAGAAAAATTGTTTTAGTTTAGTTCAGTTAATCATGCCTGCCTTCTACTTGTCATTTCTAATCTCCCTGTATCGTGGTTTAAGCAATTTCCCTTTCATGTTATTTTCCTGCTTATCTCAAATTTCATCTTTCTCTTTTTACCTCGAATAACACTTTTCATGCAATGACTTGCTGGCGTTGTTGTATGTTTATCATAAAAGGAGAAAAATTCCTTGAAATATAAAATGCCGAGCTTTTTATGTAATTCACTATCCTTCTTATGTAAAACTGTTTTCCGTAAAATGTTACAAGTAACATGGAGTATGAGAGAAAGAAATATCATGAAAGAACTTACGCAAATTCGCACTTTTTACTTCCTCTCCACAATCAAAGGCTTCGACACTGGAGAAATATTCTGTTCGCTATAGAATGAATTGGGGATAATCACTGTAGCAGGTTAAGGGTTGTTTTTATGAATACCCTACTTTTATTCTTAACTTCAAGTTAAATTTTACGTGCCGCTGAATTAGTGGTTGATATACTCTAAGAAAAAAAAAACAGATTCATACTGCCATACTAAAATCATGTTGGTACAGAAAAATATGTTGCTGTAACTGTTCACGATTCAGCGTTAAAAGAGATATGTTTATATAATTAGCTGATACACACAAAACAAAGCCACTACAACACCTTCTAAAAACATAACAAACATCTCACACGTCTCGAACTCTCGCCATACCCGCGCAATAACTTCTCGCTGCTGGGAAGAAAGGGCGTTTGGTCTGGTATGATACATGAAACATACGCTACCGGGGTCTAAGCGATGTCAGGCAGGGCAGCCGATCGAGACCACAGGTCTACCCCAAAGCCAAATCAAAAGTCCTTCAAAAGAAGGCATCGTGCTTACCCCATACAAAAATGGGAATAAAAGCACGTTAAAAGAAAAAGAAAGAAAGATACACTTACTTATTATACACTTAGAAATTATGTTAAAACAAAATCGGTAGACATTTGCTAATCTCTCTCTCTCTCTCTCTCTCTCTCTCTCTCTCTCTCTCTCTCTCTCTCTCTCTCTCTCGTACAAAAATAAAGCTCCTACATTTTATTAAACGAATAGTAACTTCAGAGATAAAATGGGTAGTCCTTCCAATTCAAAGTCCTTCTTATGTCAAAAGAGAGAGATAGAGGGAGGGGGGGGAGCGATTTGGACTGGTATTCTCATCCAAATTTCTTATCCACTGTCTTTGCCCTCTTCCAAATATCCGAGCGTTGGCATGATTGCAACGTTTCTTATATTTCTTTTTGCCCTCTTTTTTTTTAATAGCTTTGAAACTTCCTCCCTCTTCTATAATACCACTCAATTTAACAATTATAATAATCACAAATTTTCCCTTCGTTCTCACCTATCTGTATAATGGTGGTCTCGTTTAATTCCTGTCTGAAGCTGTTTATTTAAAGTCACAGGCACTCCACAACGAATCTCATTTATATCTTGGTTACAACACTAGATCCTCTTGGGACTGAAACTTCAGGTTGCTCATAGAAATTAATGATAACAAGTCTGATCAAACATGAAAACGCAGCTGCCTGTCTGTAAAAAGTTGGGAATTCCAGTTTGGTTCTGCGTGCGTTAGGTGTTTTTAACGGCATCATCAGGGCTATGTTTCTTCGCCTTCATAGAGATCGGGGTTTACATAATATGTTTGATCTTTCCTAGATAGTGACCCCCAAGGGTATAATATTTACAGTCTTTTGTTTATGTTTTACGGTAATCCCCAACGGGCTTGTACTAAACGCGCCGCAAAGGTGGATACATACAGGGTTAAAACCCTTGGGGCTCACTATCTAGGAAAGAACCCTTATCTTCATGAAGTCGCGATTCTTGGTAACAATTGATTAGGTGTACCCGGATCGTGCCTCAACACATTTCAGTTCTGCTCCCAAATGTTACTTCTTTCAACCGTCTCAATGGTCACTTCTTAAGAACTTGATTTCGAGAGTCGTTAACTGAATATGGCATTCATTTCCCGGGCCAATGTGCAAACACAAGGATTCCATCTCCTTACATGTACAGGGCGCATATTACGAACATCTGATTCAGTTGTTTATTTCATTCTTCCAGCTCATCTCCATTTTCTTCACCTCTAACTGTTGATGTGATTTGCCCTTATTTGTATGGCGGTTTGGGTTCGTTCGAAAAATTCAAGCCCGCTAACAACGTTTTATTTTCCCTAGAGAATTGAACAAATGTAATGATTCTAAGTTTTAAACATATATATATATATATATATATATATATATATATATATATATATATATATATATATATATATTCTATATATATATTCTTTTGACAAAAAAAAAAGGCTCCCAGGAATACGCTCATTGATTAGGGCAGAATATGTTACCACGATATATTACAGTATATTTGTACTTGCAGTTATTTCCGATAAATCGCAGGACTCGGGCAGAACTCATTGTCGAATATGAGAGTGATAACGATGATGATGATGAAGTATAAGAGAACCACGCGATGAATCACTCTTATCGCTTGTTATCGTTATGGGAGGAACGAAATCGGTATATCTTCGTCCTTATATAGTGATAGTACAAGGCGGGGTTTTATGCCCTCTGCCCGACAACCCATGCAAGTCTCCTTTCCTAATGACGGGCATTTGTACCAAAGAGATCGCTGGGTTCGACATGTCGATCAAACACTTGCTTTAGCCCTCTTGCTTCAAAAGGGCGGAATAGGACGCATTTGTAACGATCTGATTGCTTGCCATTATCCATGTGTCAGGGATTTTCGTAACCGGCAATTGGTGCCCCCTCTTGTTTGTTGTGAAAGACTCCGAATATTTCCAGCTTTGGAACTGTAGACAGAAAGAGAGCGTGAGAAAGAGATACATGGTAAGATCTGGGTTTTGAAGAAATTCGAGGGAATTTCAAACCTCAAAATTTTTTCATACTATCTTTCGGAAATTTAATTCCAGTAAATGGACATGAAAACCTGCGTACGTATTTTGCCAAAAATATATCGACGTAGAACAAACAAGGACACTTGGTATCAAAGCACTTAGACATGTAATAATACTTGGGTAACTTTCTACTCTATTTTTGAGAAGCTCCATTCGGTTATAATTAAGAATAAAGTTCAATTTCGGAGCACTGTATCCGAGTACTGTAAGAAATTGGGCATCGAATCATTAATAGGATGAAATTTAATAACTCATTTTCTTTTTCTTTTTATTCCTCCAGGTTCATATTAACTGTTGGCATAGTGAACACTGAGAGAAAACTCTCTCTCTCTCTCTCTCTCTCTCTCTCTCTCTCTCTCTCTCTCTCTCTCTCTCTCTCTCTCTCATCGAAGAGATAGGGAAAGCGACAGAAAAAGCGGCATCATAAACTTCAGCATTAAATTTGCGAGAGTCGTATTTAAATGATTCAGTATTGTCCTCTATTCCCCGTGGCTTCTCCCGACAGCTATCGGAGGTATTCCTGCCTCGCTTGGAAGAGCATTAAGGCCCACTTTATCCTCTGCTTTTGTATACGAAAAGTGCAGCTTCTTTATTTGCCATCTTTTTTTCCTTTTTTTTAATGCTCGGAAGAAAAGGAACGGCCTCCTTTTTGGGAAACTTTTTACGACGCTGAATTGGAGTTATGAAGGCTTTTGCAACTTTCGGCTAAAAGTTATTATTTTTTCAAAGTCGCCTTCCCCCTTTTCTTTTGCTGTTTCGTTATTTCTGCTTACGTTTGTGAATCGATAGCTTTCATTTGTATCATTGTTTCTGCGACTGCTGTTGGGCAGTGGTACATTCCTAAATAATGATGATAATTCAAGCTTATATAATAATAATAATAATAATAATAATAATAATAATAATAATAATAATAATAATAATAATAATGAACCAAACAAAAACTTCTTTCAGTTTTTTCTGAAGATGGAAAGAGAAACCCACAGGATTCCTGTGTAATATGTAAATATTTACAAGTAAACAAGTTATACACGGGAATCCTGTGGGTTTCTCTTTCAATAATAATACTAATAATAATAGTTCAGGCCTAAGAGCGAGAGACTTAAGTTATCGGTGATTTTTAATAATTCACTGATATTCATTTGTTGACAGAGAACTCTTTTTTTTTTTTTTTTTTTTTTTTTTTGCTGGAAGTGGTTTAGATGCAATCTGGCTGCCTTTGCTGTAATTATTCTTATCAATATTACTGTCTAAAGCTACGTGAGCTTCATCATTCTAAGAATAAGCCTGTGCTCTAGAGCTTTCGTATGAACTTTTATCTGAAGATGCAATATGTTAACTCTCAAAGAGGTACATAGAAAAAGTAAATCTTCTCAAGAGTATATAATCGAAAATGGGGTAACGAAATACTTTTGAGTTTTTCATGAAAGAATTCTCGATGCTTCCAAAGAGAGTTCGTTTCCAAGATGTCTTCCAGTGTTGACAACATTTATTTCCTGGTATAGTATAGAAGTGGCTGGTGTTAATGCAGTTATTCCTGAAGAAAATTAGATGAGAATATGTTATTTTTATTTACTGCTGTTATATTTTTGTGACATTTTCGTTGTTTTTTATGTTTATATATTTATTTATTTATTTTTTCTCCTTAAGAGACTTTTATGTAAATTTACTATTCAACTGTTATATTTAGGGCATTTTTCAACGTATATTACTATGGACCATTGTTATTACTGTTCAAAAATTGTAAATATTGCAGAGTGGGCAGCTGTCAAAAATGTAAAACTTCAATGTATATTTTTCTTTTCTACTGGATGGGAATGTCACCGTTAAAGCGATCTCTTTTTCATTGCGATCACAATTAAAAACTTCAAATTTGGGTGAACTTTTGTCATGTATTTTAGAGACAGACATGATATTTTCTCATATTTTACATATGTGAAATGAGTTTTAATGTACTCCATGGTAAAACTCTTACTAATAAGCAGATTTGGACAGGAATTTTCATATATGAAGTTGAAGTGAAGTGGATATGAAAAGCAAGTGACATAAATTTTTTTCAGTTTGTCAGCAGTTAGTAAGAGTTGTAAAGAATGATAAAAGAAATGAAGTTCACGATAAGAGAAAGTGATAGGTTACATAGGTTATGTAAGAGGAATGGAGGGTTGAACAAGGAGCTGATGGTAATGTAGATTACATAGGTTATGCAAGAGGAATGGAGAGTTGAACAAGGAACTGATATTAATGTAGGTTACATAGGTTATGTAAGAGGAATGGAGAGTTGAACAGGGAACATGTTATTGTGGATTAATGAGCCATAGGTTAACGGAGATGGCAGAACGAGAGAAGTCACTTCTTAGGGATCGCTACCGTAGATATACTAGCATTATATGTTTACATTCCATTATTTATCTTGGTACTTTTTTTTAATGTGGTGTTCACTGCATATTTTCTAAAGCATTATTGCGATTTCCTAAGCAAAGGAGTATTATTAATGATCCACTGAGAATATTAAGTTTCCAAATTTCGTTATACTGATGGCAGCTTTCGTTATAGTTATCAATATTTATTCAATTTCTGCTTTCATTTTCTCGTTTTGCGTAAGTAATATAGGCAAAAATGTAGATTCTTAAAGTTGGTTAGTTTTGCAATTTGGATCGAATACAATATACAAAATATATATATATATATATATATATATATATATATATATATATATATATATATATATATATATATATATGTGTGTGTGTGTGTGTGTGTGTGTGTACACTCAGTACAGTAGAATATTTGTTTATCTCAGGTTTGCCTTATTTTAATAATTTTTTTAACATTTTGTGATTACTTAAAATTTGACTGATGGATAGAGCACAAAAAAAATAAAATTAGGTATTTAAAGACGTTTCTTTGACGATGGAACGGGACTGTGAATATTTGAATTTGTATGAATTCTTTCGAACAAGAGCTTGGCGCGTTGGCCAACGTACTTCAAATACAACTACTTTCGTTTACGTTTTTTTTTTAGCTCACATTTCCTTTAGTGAACGTTTTCATATATTCTTATGGGACCTTCTTCATTTCGGTCTTTTATCTTACAGTGGAAGCATCTTTCTGCATACCCTTCTCTCCATTTCCCTCCGTCACTCAGACGTTATTGAGCGCACACACGCAATGGCGATGTTATGTTTTCCTTAAGGACCCGTTTTTGGTTTAGTACCATTTCCCCAAAAAGGAGAAGATAAAGTCGAATTTGGGGATGGTTCGGTGCTTGCGGGAGGAAAGATTTTCGGGCAACTGGGAGGCAGGAAAGGAGAGGCTGAAGTTGCCAAAATATGTTAATCCGAACCCTAAATATCTCGGACCAAATATCTGTTTTGTGGTTATCGGGCTTCCGTGAAATATGCTTAATAAAAGCGGCAGTTTGTATTGCAAAACATTACCATTCATCTTCATGCTTTTTTTTTCTTTTCCTTTTTCTTTTCGTCCTCTTGCGTAATATGCAAAGTCTGGGTCCAATAAACAACGATTTATTTTCACTATAAGGTTTTATAACGTCTGACCTTCCCGAAAAGGCATTTGGTGACTTCATATCATGATGGTGTTTTTGAAATGCGGCAGAATTTATGATGTTCCGGCATTGATTTTCGTTTTTTTTCCTTTTTAAGGTTTCTTCTCAATATGTTCCCAAAAATTTCTGTCCCCAAAGCATATTCTGGAAGTTTGGAAACGTATATAAAGCCGTTAACGTAAAAAACTTGAGCTAATTAATGCAACGGATATACAACTGATTCCCAGTGCTTTTACTAATGCTATTTAGCATTAAAAAGAGCACGTTGTATAAATGAGCATTTATTTTACGTTCGTTTTAAATGGATGCGGGATCAAGGCTGGATTAGATTCATAAATGCTTTAATTGCAGTGCACATTTGTCACCGGTATGATGGACATGAGATACCGTGCTTTCAAAGCGACTATTGAAATCTGCAAAATTTTTGTAGCTTAATTTTATATCCTCAGATTGCACGCATTTACTACAACGGCCGTGTTACGATATAATTGATTTTGAAAGTGGGACGTATATATATGAAGCATGCAATAGCGAAATAATCATACGTACTTTCAAAAGTTGGATCTACCGGGCCTTTCAAAGTTAGGTTCCGCTTTTTTACACACACACACACTCTCTCTCTCTCTCTCTCTCTCTCTCTCTCTCTCTCTCTCTCTCTCTCTCTCTCTCTCTCTCTCTCTCTCTCAATGGCATGGGATTCTATTGCGCTGTATCCGGATGCATAGGAGACCTTAGTAGGTGGCTGTGAACCTGCTGGGGGGGGGGGGAACGTTCCCTAATGATGAATAAACCTGCCCCCTAAGACCATTGACAAGTGCTGAGGACTGTCACTTTAGTGATAGCAAGTAGTACACCGTGGACGTTGCTGCCTTACGAAGTGTATCGATTTGGGATATAGATAGAATGTACCCCTGTGCAGAGGAGCAGGTAGTTAAGGGTCGTGGACCCCTTGGTGGGAGGAGATGGCCCTTAAATGGCAGATGTGCCTTTTCACTGGAGGCTAGAGGCAAGCAATGTTTAATTTCTTCTTGATGCCAAAAACAAAAAAATAACTGAATTCTCACCACTCTGCCTGACTTGAAAGTCACCATACAGCTGAGGACATGGGTTTGCAGGCCCGCACTCTGTACTGATATTGCAAAAAAAAAAAAACTGAGAAAAAGATAGAATACTAAGTCCCTTGAATGCGTGTGCAAGTGGTGTAGAAGAGAGGAATTGTTTGATACCTGACTGGTTTAGTGAGAGGAAGCACAATATCTTGGCACTTGTACAGTCAAGAAAATTCTTGGGCTGGATGTAACTACAGCTGCACAAGTCTGAGAATTCTTTAGATAAGATTGCATCATGTATAGGAATTCATTAGTCAAGAGGGGATTGATAGGAAAAAAAGGAAAGTAAGTCATAAAAATGGGAGGTTGGAGAGTTGGTGGCCAGGAAAAAATATTTCACAGGAATGCAGAGAGAGGGAGAGAGAGTTTTTTAACAAATGGATCTTAGGATGTGAGAGTCAAATGGAAAAATGCTCTCTGGAGTGAGTGCGCTACTTGGTGGAGTGAGTATTATGAAGATTTTTTGAATGCTAATGATAGAAGAGAGGCAGAGCTGGATGATGCAGAAGTGGAAAAGATAAGAGTATTTGAGAGAATCCTTGTGGAAGTGACTATAAGAAGGATAACTGAGACACTGAAGAAAGAAAGATACCAGTGAGATGCTGTTGTTGGTAGCGAAAGTGTGACAGAGTGGCTGATTAGGTTGTTTAAGGTATATGTGAATGATAGAAAGATTCTGATGGAATAGATTGTAGCAACGAGACCTACAGCTTATTGTGGAATCCGAACGACATTATACCGAGAAATGGATTTCTGTCACCAGAAATAAATTCCTCTAATTCTTCATTGGCCGGCCGGAGAATCGAACTCGGGCCCAGCACAGTGCTAGCCGAAAACGATATCGACCTGTCCAATGAGGAACTAGAAAGGTGGAGAATGAATGTTCATATGGATAGTCGAAGAATATACAGTAGGTGGCCAGTTTGTCTCGGGAGAGACAAACGAGAGACTAGTTGACAAAGATAGGCAGTAGGGTAGTGTAAAAGTTTGGGTATACACTTCGAATATCTATTGAGGCCTCGTTGTATGCACGAAGGGATTGTTAAGGTAAGTTTCCTTTATGAAGACGTGGTGAATGTTGATTGCAAATAAGATAACAAAAGCTGTGGAGAATAATTCATTCTATAACATACGTGGCATAAGAAGAAAGGAAAAGAGGGGAAATGTGGAAATAGCAAAAAGATAGTTCAGGATGAAAAGAATGGTAGGTTGGCAAAAAAGAGAGTTAATAAAGAGCACAAGACAACGTTGGAAGCGCCTATAGATGCAATAGAGGAGTTATGATAACAGAAGAGCCTTAATCCCAAAAAAAGTATGCGAAGCTTCCTTGAGATGCCACAAACCGTAGCTGGTTTCAACATGCTACTGATGAGTCTTCTGTATAGGTGGATGATTTCTCACATCAGACGTAACATGCCCCTAACCTCTGATCCTTCTGCACATATGCAAACAAACACCTAACTTTATCAAACCATTTGTTGGTCCTAGGGCAGAGGAATTTTTCCACAAATCCGTTATTAAAGTATGAAGGTGGCAAAACTATTGTCCCGTCTTTCTCTGTAGCAACCTGTGTTAAGGGAACCAGCTTAATTATGGAAAATAAACATGTAAATATATGTCTGTGCCCTTTAGTTTTTTTGTCATAACTTTCCTTTTATAATGGAAAGGACAGTGAGTTAAATGTTCCGCGCATGAGTGCACGTGTTTTTCTTAAATATGGATGCAGACGTGAATATCCTGTATAATATGTATGCATGCATGAGTAAAATTCTTATTGCACACTGTTGCTAAATAAACAGATAAAAATGTAAATATTAAATTTACTGATGAGCTGGACTTGAAATACATAGAAAGGTATGTACTGATGTACCTGGCGAGATTGTCAGTGTTCTGAATTTGATTCATATATCAGTAACGTTATTGTAAAATAAGAACTTATTTAACTGGTATCTTTCTAAAACTAAAAGATTTCTCGAACTACCTCAAGTTCTCTCGTTCGTGCGCACTTCGTTGAACATGGAAACAACTTGTTTGACAACAAGTATGCAAGCGATTCGTGCAATTACCTTGACACATAAACCTTACCGTTGATATTAAACGTCTTATTAAGTTGAATTTATTGTATCAATTCTTTATCAGAGGCTTAGGACTCGATCGTATCTGGGTCGTTTATTGCTATTTATTAGGGCAAGTTTTGGTGTTTGCTCTAATTACGAGGCAAAATATCACTTTTGCTTGTTCAACACCCAAATACTTAAGCTGCAACGTGACGCTCCTGACTCCTAGTTATGATATGCTTTTAAAGAAACTTTCTTAACTGTCCTGCTCATTAGTATCTCGTGCTCTTTTTTCGCTTATTTAATTATTTCTCTCTCATGATATGTGGTACACACACACGCGCACACACACACCCGAACGGTGAAGCATTAATATTCAAGAAGTGCTTATGCTGTGTGACAATGTGTATATAGGGATTAGTGGGATTTGTGTATATAGGGATTAGTGGGATTTGTGTATATAGGATGCTGGTAAAGGCGCTGCTGATGAACAGTAAATGAAGAGGCAGACGTGGAAACTTTCTGCGCGAAAGGTTCGTCCAACTAAGAGAAAAAACTTTACCTGCTTTAAGTGGAAATGCCTTATTTATATCATATAATGTAAATTTATTTTTATATAAATTTATATAGATAGATAGATAAATAGATACAGAAAGAAAGATAGATAGACAGATAGATTGATAGATATTCAATTTATAATTGTAGATAGATCTATATATGCATATTCACATAGATATGTGTGTGTGTTTGTGTGTAGATAAACAGGTTATTACCTATATATATATATATATATATATATATATATATATATATATATATATATATATATATATATATATATATATATATATATATATATATATATATATATATATATATATATATATATATATATATATATATATATATATATATATATATATATATAAGCATTAAGCTACAAACGTCTTTCAATATCAATTCGCTCTACCCCGGAAATAATATATTTTCATATATGTTACCGAAGGGAATTTTTAGTTGATAATAAGTTCGTCGTCCCGTGGGCTCGAACCAGCGATTCTAAATACAAATACCCGAGTTCGACGGTGATTTGTAGGTGAGGGTCGGTAACAACTTATACCTCACTTGTTGGCTTTGTGGGTTAAGGCGTCACTATAATCATGAGTTCTTGTCCTTCGCTGGTTTGAGCCCACGGGACGACGAACTTATTATCAACTAAAAGATTCCCCTTCGGTAACAAAAATGAAAATATATTATTTCCGAGGAAGAGCGAATTGATATTAAAGGACGTTTGTAGCTTAATGCTTGTATATGAATCACGGTGATGTGATAAAATTTCATATATATATATATATATATATATATATATATATATATATATATATATATATATATATATATATATATATATATATATATACATACACACACACACACACACACACACACATATATATATATATATATATATATATTATATATATTTATATATATATATATATATATATATATATATATATATATATATATATATAAATATTATCATACAATTGAGGGACTGCAGAAGTGTCCATACCCTTCGTTCATTCATTTCATCCTGAACACATTCTTCCTTTTGACTGTACGTTTGAAGACATACTTGTAAGAAACCATATCTCAGGAGTATCTCCCATCGTAATCAATCTCTTTGTGACAATTTATGTACGCGTGAAAGAAAATTCTTGCCACGCCGTGTTATAGTAGATAATCAGCAATCCTGAGAATCTGAGCATCTTATAATTCCTCTGCGTTTCATTGTATTTTTGTTATCCATCTCGCAAGGGGAGAGAGACAACTAGATTTTAGCAGGAGACAGATGGAAAAAGTAGTGCTATGAGTTTGCGTCACAAGTATCAGTATAACAAGTGCCATTTTATTTTCGTTTGTGTAATCATATATACAGTATAGTATGTATCATATATATATATATATAGTATGTATATATATATATATATATATATATATATATATATATATATATATATATATATATATATATATATATATATATATATATATATATATATTATTTATATATATGTGTGTGTCTGTGTACATGTGTATTCAAGCGCCTTGTTTCTATGCATGTGTATTCGTCCAAATGCATTCGCCATGTCACTTGTATACCATTCTAAAAGGAATGTGGAAAAAATAGATTTTTCGCTTCCGTTAGCGTTCGCATTTTAGCCTGCAGTATTTTAAGTCCAATGAATTGCGAAGCGATAACCTGAAATAAAATTTCCTGGAAATTACGTCAGCCGGTAGTAAAGTGTTAAACTCGATCGCTTCATACTAAATTCACCCTGAAGAGCGAGTTGGGTTTTCACCCAAAAGTGAAATTTTCTTGCAACACTGTCGACGTAATGATGGCGTTGCGTTGCCCCGCATTTAATGAAATGGCCATATCAGTTTTGTAAGGCCATTATATCCCGTCCCCTTAAAAAAGGGGAGGCTGGGAATGGGCGGGAGACCAGTATTTTTCACTCATTCTTAAATATGGTATATATTCTAGAATTACAGCAGTTCCTCATTAGATGGGTCGATATCGTACTCGGCTAGCACTCTCTTAGGCCCGCGTTCGATTCTCCGGGTGGCCAATGAAGAATTAGAGGAATTTATTTCTGGTGATAGAAATTCATTTCTCGGTATAATGTCGTTTGGATTCCACAATAAGCTGTAGGTCCCGTTGTTTGGTAACCAATAGGTTCTTAACCACGTAAAATAAGTCTAATCCTTCGGGCCAGCCCTAGAAGAGCTGTTAATCAGCTCAGTGGTCTTGTTAAACTAAGGTAAACTTAACTTTTTAGAATTACAGCAATTGTGACTTGAAACGCGTATATATATATATATATATATATATAAATATATATATATATATATATATATATATATATATATATATATATATATATATATATATATATATATATATATATATATATATATATATATCCCAGCCTATTTATTCTGCTTTGCACCCCCACTCTCCAACCACCTTCACCGCCCTCATTTTGACGTGAGAAAGCGAGCAGGGCGCATTTGGTAACACTGCACTGCACTGGAAGGCTGTTGAGAAATCGGCTCCAACGCCGAAATCGCGACGATCATAATGTCTGCCGGACGTTGACGCGTTCCGGAAAGATATGGTCCTTACGTTATCTAAATTCAGTATGCAAATGACATCATCTATCCATTATGGGTATCCTCCGAGAGCAAACTGTGAAAACACTAGGTTTTAGCATTGTTTTGTTTCTCGAAACTGAGGCTTTTGTAACCATGAAGATTGATTTCCTTGACCTCTCTCTCTCTCTCTCTCTCTCTCTCTCTCTCTCTCTCTCTCTCTCTCTGTATTTGTAGTTAGGTTCGTTTGAGATGTCGGTGTCTTCTAATATATCATATCGGTCTGTTCCTAACGTTTATAATTGCCCGTATTTTTAAGTGACCTATATGTTAACACAAAGCATAGTTATTACTACTACTGTTACTTCTAGTGATAATAACAATAATGATAATGAAAATACGATACCATTAATATCCTTCTGAGTCAGTTTTTATTCTGCAGGTTCCGTCATCTGCCAGCCTCTTCTTCTCAAGCTCTCCTCATCCTCCTAATCTTCCTCCTCTTCTTGATGCTCCTTTCGGTGGCCTCCCTCCCTCCCCTTCCACATCACCATCCATCCCCACCCCCTCCACCCCTGCCTTTAATGAAGGGAATTCTGTCTTCATCAGCTATCCCTTATGAGCGAGGCTGAGTTAGTGAAATAGTTTGCTATAAATGCCGTATTAACCAGGGCACAGCTCACCCACCAGTCAGCAGACTTCTCCGTTCTGATTGGCGATTCTTGGAAATCATCGGATATTTAGACGCTGATCAGAAGATTATTGTTCTCTGGACTTATCCCTGATGGCTCTATTTTTAATATTTCTCTGAGAAAAAGGTCTGAATCTCTTATGCAAGCCACGAGGTTGACCTTCTGGCTGAGTTTTCGGTTTCGTCTCTTTTGTGTGTATTTGAAAAGTGGTTTATTCATCGCTTCAGTGGATTTTCTTTCGTAGTTCTGTTGCCATAGAATCTTTGGTAGTTATTTCATTAAGATTATTATGATATTGTAAAGGTTATTCTCTTCTTAATGTTAATTTTATTTATCTGTGTAAAGTCACTGCTCGAGTGTTCATACATGAATGTCTGTGTGTGTGTATATATATATATATATATATATATATATATATATATATATATATATATATGTATGTATATATATATATATATATATATATATATATATATATATATATATATATATATATATATATATGCAAACATGAATGTATGGTCATTCGAGCAGAAAGCTTTCACATACATAAAAATATAGATATATGAAATCAAATCATTACTGTGAGAGAAGAAAATCCTTGATAACGTTGGGGATCAGAATTAATTAAAATGCACAGATTTGTTTCACCAGAAATTCTTCTTTTACCGTAACGTTAAAAGTTATTTTGTGACATGTTCAATCTGGTGGTTTATCAAACCCGCTGTCAGTAGGAAATGTACTTTATTAGAAATTCTTGTTTTCATCTAGTAACCACAAGAGCCAGAGTTGTTATTTTCAAGTAGCGAACACCGGGTTGCCAAACATCAACATTTATTTGTTCATGCATGGTTTCACTGGAGTCCTTTAGCGGTTAACTGTGTTCTGAATGGAATGCATAAAGCACTCCGCACAAAAAGGTTACCCGATAATTTCCGTAAACAAAGACCTTATACTTTTGTGAACGTGCTGGGTGCCGATTTTCAATCATGGGATTCCACGCGTTATTGAGGAGCATTAAATGTGGATCTTCACTGAGTAGTAAAATTCGCATTAAAGACCAGAGAGTGAACCTTGTTCTTCGAAGCATTTCTAAGTAGATCAGGGCTTGGGATTAGCAACCTCATCCTGAAGAGGCCACCTGGTGCCACCCCCGTGGGGAGCAAGGTGTATGGTGATATGTACACACATAAATACATACATACATACATACATATATGTATTTGCATATATATGTGTGTGCTGAATGTGTGTGTGTGCGTGTGTGTGTGTAAATATAATGAGAGTGCGACAGGGATACATAAATTTGTTCAGAGACATACGGGGTTTAAAAAACGAATAAATCATTATGAAAATTCCTGAGTTTGGGGAAATGAATTAGCATGAATGGATAAACAGATAACCTTGCCGCAATCGAAATAAAAATACAAGTTCGTTTGAGATAAAACTGGCATGACTTTAAAAGCAGATGAAGCGCTTACTCCTAATTTTTAGGTCAAATTAAAATGATGAGTTTAAAGCACGAGAACTCGAGGTGATAAGATACTGAAAAAGACTAGAAGGGAGATGAGCAACTGGAGAGGACAGGAAGGCGTGATATAAAAGGATATAATGGATATAATGGATATGCATCCAATATCCAGGAGTATGAATTTTAAAGGGTATATGGTAATTTATAAGAGGAATGATTTGATATTGAGAAGAGCACACACAAAGAATCTGAAATAATGGTAAAATACAGATCATAAAGCTAATAAATAAAAGAAATGAAAATCAATTCAAGACTGCAATACTGCATGTTGCAGGTTGTATGTGATATTGGCAAGAGAAAAATACTTGCATTAAATATCTTTGGCGCAGAGGTAAAGCACAATGAATTTATATTCGTAAAAGAATATTCAGCCACCGAAGAGCACGAAGAAAGAAAATATATTTAAAATGTCGGCAGCTGAGAGCTAGTGATGAAGACATTCTGGAAATTAACAGAACACAAAGAAAAGGCAAATAATACATACGAAGAAGAGAAAGTTTTACTTAATGTTAATTAAGCTTTCGCGTGGAGTGGCTGAAGGGATAGGAACATTGCACCTTGTATAAACAGAGGGACGAGGAGGCTGAAAGAAACCACAAGGAGGAGGAAGAGTAGGATGCGAAGGAGAAGGACGAGAGGGAGAAAAGAATAAGGGAAAGAAGAAACCTAATCAGCCATTAAGAAACGCTGAGTCATAGTCTCTCGAGAGAGATGCTCCTTCACGGAAAGAGAAGACTGGTAACAGGAACGAAGGACGAGGGAGAAGGGAATAGGGTAATTTGAATGGAAAGAGAGAGAGAGAGAGAAAAGAGAGAGAGTTGGATTACGAAACTGAAATGTTCGGAATTTTGTACCTCGAGTTATGCTTGGATAGATGACAAAGTAAACACAAACAAAAACTAGATAGCATGACTCTGACTGCTTCGAATTCGAGCTGCTATCTTATGACAAAAGATATCTTTTAACAACCTCAACAAAGGCAAAGTCCCATTGACACACGTAAGTTTAAGATCAAATGTTACGAAAAAGGAATCTAAACAAATGAATCGAGTGTAGATTTTAGGAAATATATTTCTCATGTGAGGTTTGAAATAAAAAAAAAAACACCAGCAACAACAAATGCGGAAACAATAACTTTTCAGCCACTGTCGTCAAATGTCATGTGTGTACTTTTTTTAATATTAAGCTATTTTACTTAACAGAGTTGTGTTTACTCTACCTGTAGACCAGAGCAACACACAACAGCAGTAACCCTTGCGTTCATACTTTGGCTGCCGTGCACAGAACAACTTCAACAAATCAACCACTAATTATGCCTACACAAGAGGCTTTAAGCAATATATATATATATATATATATATATATATATATATATATATATATATATATATATATATATATATATATATATATATATATATATAATTCTCAATTCTCACAGATTCACGAATTTCGTTGCGCGCATACATCAGTGTCAAATAAAATTTTTGCTACTGACAGAGAAAATCCAACCTATATCTCTTTGTCTGTCTGCCCCGGTTGAATTTCCATCTATTTAGCCTCTGAAGTTGTGTCTTTGCCAGACAAATCCCAGTCGACGAAAGTTTCGCAATACATGTTTCCAGGTGTCTTGGTCCATGAGAAATACAAACCGCTTCCTCTCGGGCGTCATGATAATAGGAGACGAAGAGGGAAAGTTGCGAATCAGACTTTGTATCACATCTGTGTTTTTCCTGATTTTGGTCAGGACTGAAATGAATAGTGTTTGTCTTCTTTTATTCTTTTTTTTAAACGTTGTCATTCACATAATTTCCATGCAGAACCCGAGCGGCTTGATGACGTTGTTGCGCCAGAGTGGGAACGGTAAAGGGAGCGTTTCCAGACGGAGTAGAAGTTCGTCAATGAGTCTGATTCCGATGTCTTGTTCGGATATCAAATTTTTGTGATATTTCTCAAAATCACATACTTCCCTGCCCCCATCCTATCGTTTATATATATATATATATATATATATATATATATATATATATATATATATATATATAGAGAGAGAGAGAGAGAGAGAGAGAGAGAGAGAGAGAGAGAGAGAGAACCACTCTTCCAAACGTCCCAGACTGCAGGCCTTGGTATTGCCACGAGTTTCATCTCAGGAATATTTATGTGTCATATCTCCTTAGCGGATCAAATAAAACATATAAACGTCGGGCCTTACCACAATTTCTACAGAGGAAGAAAGATGGTTATTGTGGGCTGTATCGTCCCGAGTATTTAATGTGCGTCATTCTTTCGCGAAGCACGTGTCTCATTATGAGTCGTAAAGCAAGGATTATGAAGACCGAACGACGTCGCTCCGGGGCTAGATTATAGGAACGGCAAGGACACTAAAACTCTAGTTATGTGGACATTGCCACACACCTCCATGAAGAATAATCATGGACGTCAAAATATTTTTGTTTATTTGCTAGTATTATATGCTTACTTTTAGTCTGTTTGTTTTCAAATTTAGACATTTTGTTACGAATTACTTTAATGTCATTTATTATTTATACTTAATTCATTTTTGTTCTTGTGTGTCTTTTTTCGGGAAGGAATATTTTTACATGAAAATATAGGCTTACGTGACAGAAATCCTCAGTAAAAACGACTGGCAGTATTGTATCATTCTTTCTGGGAGGTAAATCCCATGTTTATTTGAGTTTAGAAGCACATTGCTTTTCAAGGATGAAGGTTGTATATCATCACCGCTTTAGTTGAGTTTATGTAAATGTTATTCTGTAGATGTCAAAGACTAAGTTCAAGCAATTGTCTCACAAAACAGTGTGAAAACTTACAAGTTATCCAGATCGTCATTTTACGTCAAGGGAATAAATTTTAAACAAAAAGAAGCCTTCAGGCAATGTCAAAATAATTAATACAGTCAGTTTTTCTAAGGACAGGAAACTATTAGCTAACGAATCTCCCAAAATTTTTTGTGATTGGGCGACCGCAGATGTATAAAATATTTGGCCAGCTCTGTGGCTGAACCATGGCGTTTTCCAAAAGGTTAAATTAATTTTATCGTGTCTGATTAGGAATGTATCGTTTACCTTATTTTAAAGCTTCCTTCCTTCTTTATCTGGGGAGCAGTAAATATTTATGTGTATTTAATATGTAGTGTCTTTTATTTTGCTGCATTCTTCGTCACTCGCGGCCATAATTTTCTTTTGTGTAAAACAGGGAGATCGCGTTTTGAGAAGAAAATCTCTATCACATGTTTCCTAAGAACGCGAAAGATCGCCGTCGATGAAACATTTTCACTTATTTAGCGCGTCGAATTAACGCTCTTAATGTCATATTCATGTCAAACATAAGATATAACATTAAAAGTGAATATATAATGAATAACTGCGAATTCAGATAACGTAGACTTTGCATGGGAACATTTTGTACTCATTACTAGTTTTCCGTTGCAACAAAAACAAAATACTTAATTTCTGTAATTCTAAGGAAATCCTTTGTACTGTCTGCAAGATACCACAGGATTTCAAGCATGCACAAGGAGTATATTCATGGGTTTCAAATAATTTTAATTTAGCAGATTTGCACCGATATGGACACATCCAAATTTAATGAAATAAGCTGAAAAGGTATTCCCTCTTTATTTCATACCTTTACAGCTATATGCAGAGATCTGCATATATGTAGTTTGTTTGACAATGTGTCTCTTATGGTTACACTGAAAATAAGCACTCAAAGACTCTCTTTACAACCTTATCTTTGAATGAAAGTGTACTACAAGATACATGCCTATTTTCATACACACACACACACACACACACACATATATATATATATATATATATATATATATATATATATATATATATATATATATATATATATATATATATATATATATATATATATATATCAACCACCACGGTAGTTGGCGGCGGTTAGTAAAGCCCAGTCACCCTGAGTACACAAAAACCCTGATTTTGGCCCTTTATACCCTGTAAATTTCAACCGATCGGGATGAAACTTTGGCTTTAGAGGTTTCCCCACAGAGGTCTATCGTACCAAATTTCATCGAAATCCGTTCAGTCGTTGCGGAGATCCAGATATCGATTTTTGGCATTCAGGCGATGTGGAAGGGGGTGGGTGGGTGGGTGAGGGACCTAACATATCTGTGGAGCAATAACGGGAAAAGATACAGCCGTGATACATAGTTTTTCTGAAAGCTCCTATTTTGGAGGGATGTCTTTCAGCGTTTGTTTTTGGAAATAAATTTTCACGTCAGGTTACAGTATGCTGTCCAAATTAGCCACCGAAATTCAAATTTCTTGATGCTCAGGTACGGACTGCTCACAACATTAGAAGAGACGCCGTTTCCTTAATGTGCGTGAATAGCAAGTGGTGTTAGGAGAAGCTGGCTGACTTACTGTCACTTATCGTAATTAAAAACTATCACACAACTTGAATTTAACCATGCGGTTTTGGATTTCGCGATCGTTGACCTACCCTAAATAAAGAGCCTTACAATTAGAATGTTTTCACACACACACACACACACACACACACACACACACACACACACACACATACACACACACATATATATATATATATATATATATATATATATATTATATATATATATATATATTATATAAATTATATATTATTTGTTATAAAATTATAATTAGCAAAACGAGCTGAGCTGACCATGATCACCGAGAAGCCACATAGGTCTAAGAAAACTATATCTAAAACCTAAATAACCCCCATTCCTTTGTTACCACATTTTTCTTGATTTCGGGCGTTGCCATTGCAAAAAAAAAAGGATTGAAATTAATATAAATCGAGTCACGTTGTATTGCCGCGCTCCCTTGTGGAAAATAGAACATGGGAAATCAATGAGGTTGAAAGGTTTTGTGGATGAATTCACAATACCTCGAATTCACCATCTTCCCACAACTTCAGAGGCCTAGATCGTACCATACGACCGCATGAGAGATACCTAACTTTGCAGCACTTGAGAGCAATATTCTAAGAAATATCGATGGAGATAAGCGTTTCAGGTCTTTAGATTCTTTTTCCACTTTCGCGTTCTTTCTTTCGTTAAAACATGTTAATTTTGCTCCTCATAATCCCCACATTTGACATTTTTGCTCCTCATAATCCCCACATTTAACATTTTTGCTCCTCATAATCCCCACATTTAACATTTTTGCTCCTCGTGATCCCCACATTTAACATTTTTGCTCCTCATAATCCCCACATTTAACATTTTTGCTCCTCATAATCCCCACATTTAACATTTTTGCTCCTCATAATCCCCACATTTAACATTTTTGCTTAATGTCATAAAAAAGCTGCGTTTATTACATTTTATTTTATTTTTTTTTTTTTTTACATTCCTGACAAGTTCCACGAAATTCTGCTTGTAAGAACTAGAAGCGAAGAATGCAAATGAAATCCAAGAAAGGAAAGGGAAAAGGTCCGCGAGAAGAAGTAGCTGTATGGAAGAGAAAGGCCCTGATGTATCACCGGAGATCAGGGTTGTCGCGGCAGTGTCGGGAGGCGTGTCCCGAAGGGGTTAGAAATGGGTGTTGTTGGAAAGATGCCTCCGTCGCCACGCCTCCCAATGACCACTGATAGTTTCCTTCGTCAAGTTATTATATAGATTCAAGGGACATTCCGGTCCCAAAGGACGTTCTGGAGTGACGCCAAAGGTTGGGGAGGGTTCAGGGCTATACTTCAAAAGAAAAGGAAATGTCTCTTTGATGTGCTTACTCAGGATGTCGTGATTGACTAATTGGTGTCCAGATGGGGATATGGTCGTTCTCTGACCAGAGATTTAAAAATGTGTCACTAGTCTAGTATTTATATATATACATATATATATTATATATATATATATATATATATATATATATATATATATATATATATATATATATATATATATATATATATCACACACACACATACCGCGCAATAACTTCTCGCTGCTGGGAAGAAAGGGCGTTGGGTCTGGTATGATAATGAAACATACGTTATATAAATATATTTGTCTTCGAGACCACAGGTCTACCCCAAAGCCAAATCAAAAAGTCCTTCAAAGAAAATTCGTCAGGGAATAAAAGCAAAAGAAAAGAAGAAGAAGATATAACTATAGTAATATAAAATATTTATATATATATATATATATATATATATATATATAGTTTTTATATATATATTCAATAATACTTATAGATCATTTGTTTTTTATATAAATATATTTGTTTATACACACAGAAAAGCATATAACAACAAAAATTTATAGATACAAAGTGATCACTAGTTTTTCATGAGATTCAATAATACTTCAGATCATTTGTTTTAGAAAATAATTGTTTATACACACACACATATATATATATATATATATATATATATATATATATATATATATGCTAACAATAATCTCCTTCCTTGAGAATTCGAATGTCGACCACTGAGGTAGCTGGTCGATGAGTAGACCACATAGCTTCAGTAACGACGGTTAGAATCCCCAAGAAAGGCAATTATTGTTAGCATCTATATTCAGGCGATACTGCCAGCTTATAATGTGTATATATGTGTGTATATATATACTGTATATATATACAGATATATATATACATATATATATATATATACTATATCTTGAATTAATGTTTGTTAGTGATGTAGATTTATAGGAATGTCACCTTTTTGGGATAATGACTTAGTTCATCTTACCAGATACCTGCATTTTATTGTTTTTATAGCTGACTCATTTTGTTCCATGTTCTCTCTGGAAATTGAAAGAAAAATACGCATGCACAAGAACAGAGAGAGAGAGAGAGAGAGAGAGAGAGAGAGAGAGAGAGAGAGAGAGAGAGAGAGAGAGAGGTTTATGCTACACCACCCTGCAATGTGATTTTGAACAAGGTGAAACAGCCTAAGGCCACATCCCTTTTGAATCAATTTTCCTTCGAGGAAAATGGGACATGCGCCAGTTTGCATTTTCATCGTATACTCATTGTGTGAATACAAAGTCATCTTCCTTAATCATTTATCTTACTGCGAAGTCTTGTGTACTTGATTTTTTTGTAGTTTTTGTAGCTACACAGTGGAGATTCAGCGTGACAGAAAAGGAGAACCATTATTTAAATGATTATTAAGGACTCGTCTTATTCCTGGCACCGGAATTTTAGTTTGACAGTTATTGATGCCGAACTTAATTTTTATTCATTTTACTTTTGGATATAAATTAACATTAAAAGTAACAAACAATTTTTTGGCCTAATTAGGAAGATTGAAAACTGTTGTTGCTATTCATATTAATGTGGGAAAAACCATCAGTTAAAATTTCTACCTCTTTTCTTCCTGTTACTTTCAGAATTTACCTACGAACAACTTACAACGTGTAGATAACAAGAAGGAAATAAAAATAACAGATTTCAATTCATGTTTGTTTTTCTCCTATGATGAAATGGAACGCGATTATTAAAACCAAGTTCTACTATTATTATTATCATTACTTCTTAGATTGTGATGATTTTTTCTACTTTATCATTTTCCGAGCCACTAGTGGCGACATTTATTTATGTTCTTTTTTAATGAAAAATCACCTTAGGAGCATCCGTTAACACAAACAGAACTTGGAGCGAGCAAACATAAACTAAGTATATAAGGGTAAAGGGATGTATAATTGTATTTTACGTTACTTTTCAGAAGCATTCTTTCATCAGATCATTTTTTAACCTGTTAACTTTGCCTTATTTACATAGGAAGGCCAGTTTTTTAGAATAACTGGCATTTCATTGACAATGTATTTTGGCGTTTGACAACAAAAGAGTAATTTCTTTTCCTTCGTCTTTATTGCTTTTTTTATGTTTCAAGAAGGACAATATCTTTTCTCTCTCTCTCTCTCTCTCTCTCTCTCTCTCTCTCTCTCTCTCTCTGGCACTTCAAATCTTCGAGAGTTCGGAGTTGGGCTGTTCTGTTGTCTAGAGTTAATTAGGAATTCGGATCGACAAACAATGGTCACAACAACCCTAGAAATTAATTTAAGATTCTGTTTAATTAAATTTCGTTTCATCGACCGCGGTGGGGAGGCTTTGCTAGTTTTAAGTTTTGCCAGAAAAGATAACATTAGGATACAGTGGGAAAGGGCCAGGGTCTTTTATGTGTTTTTTTTTTTTCTTTTTTGTAAAGGAAGGGGATGAGGGGAGCATGAAAAGGTGTTCGCAGAAGTAAATATAAAGTAGGAAAACACAGCAGCAGATTAACGGTAGTCAGGTGAATGACAGATTTATCAAATTATTTTTATGGCCCTGGTTTACCATTCCAGGACTTCTAGCAATTGACCTGTTTGTCGATGTCTGTTTGTCCGTTCGTCTGTTAAGGTTGAGGTTTTAAACCACAGTGATTTTAACTGGCTTTACAGACATACAGTAGATTCCAGACATCATACCAAAAGTGTGGGTGGTGTGAATTTAACATTTTCTGGTGGAGTCTAGGTTAAATATCTAGGTAATTTCTTGGAGCAAAAGGTCAACTGGAAGTTTAACGTAATCTTTAACCATTCACAATGTAAATTCAATATTTATCAAGCATACTTCACAAATAGAACCGAAGTTCAGTGTTAGGTCAAGGTCTTACTAAGAAGTCAAATTGTAGTTTGCTTCTTCCGGTATTGTAGCATTTCACAAATTTTGTTTTGCAATTAATCATGTATTCAGTTTTGTATTTAAGTAACGCGTGCTGATCATTTGAAAATTTCCTCTAGATTCTTTGTTATTTTCAGTGTTATGATTATATATACATACACATACATGCATACATACATACACGTACTGTATATATGTGTGTCTGTGCGTGCATATATATATATATATATATATATATATATATATATATATATATATATATATATATATATATGTGTGTCGTGTGTGTGTGTGTGAGTGAAATTGAATTACTATATTATAGTTTCAGAATCATTTACAGGTGCCTGTGTATTTTCTTTTTAAAAGTTATATGACCATGAAAACTATTGTGGTGTGCTTTTCAGTGCAACAGCCCTATTTCCAGTTCACTGGAATACTGAAGTTAATATGCCAGGGGTCCTGTAATAAAAGCTGCGATGTGGAAGTCATTCAGAAAGTACCCTTCTTTTTTTTATCTATTTCCGTAGGAATTTTTAGAATATGCTCCACAATATCAAGGCATGTTGTTGGTTTCCAAAGAGGTTACATTTTAAGAATGAAAAACTTTTCTAACTCTTTCGTTAACAATATGCTTGTTAGTTTTTAGCATTAAATTGATCTTGACCTCAGTTGTGTAATATGGATATGTTTAATGCTAATTATCTTTTCAGTTCATACTTTTATTTAAAGACAGGGAAAACATCAACAGTCAGATCTTACACCTACAAGCATTTATTACAATGAAAGCACAACAGTCTCTCGCTAATGGACTAATTCAGTACAAAAGAAACGTACCCTAATCTTTCTGGAAGACGAGCATAGAGAATTCGTTTAGCATTTGTATTTGTAGAATGATGGTTCAAGTTTCAAGCTGGGCGAACCGAAAGGTCGATCCTTGTAAACCACCTTTTGGTTGGAACAGATGCACGACAAATGATCATTCTCAGTCGTATTGGGTAAGGGTTTAGGCTTACATAGTGTTTAGATAGTGTAAAAGTAATGCCGTGGTATGCGCTTGTAAGATAACTTATTACGTCCTTAAACTAAATGGTAATTAAGTATGATCAAACCTTACTTGACGCCGCCTACGCTTGTGTCCTAATGGTGAGCTATTTGGTACTGTGTTTGGCGACTGACTGACCGGCAGATTTTATATTACACGAACATTTATTGTTGTTGATTATATCGTTGGAGCATGATGTAAATTGATTGATTAAGATATTATGCAAAGGGATTCATACTCTCTCTCTCTCTCTCTCTCTCTCTCTCTCTCTCTCTCTCTCTCTCTCTCTCTTCTTTTTAGTAGACTTCTGATTTTTTTTGTCGTCCCCATTATTACTAAGAATGGACCAATAAATCATAAGAATTACTGCAGATTTCTTGAAGCAAATGTATTGCTACCACAACTAAAATCTGATTTTGAGTCTGGGAAAAAGAAATTCAGCAAATTTACATTTTGCTTGTAAATCTTTCATCTAGTAGTCAACGGAATAGGCCTTCAAATATCTTGTGAGTGTCTTTACTATGCTATTGAAATCATCTATGAAGTGGGTTTTCCCCAACTACTGAATTTGGTATGTTTTTTTGTCTACAGAGTGATTATATATATATATATATATATATATATATATATATATATATATATATATATATATATATATATATATATATTATATATATATATATATATATATATATATATATATATATATATATATATATATATATATAAAGCGTGGTAAAATCTGTGTATCTGCAAGTTTATACCATGTTATTTTAGTTTGTAAATCGTACACTTCTTTTCACATTCAAGCCAGGCACGTATGCTTAAAAATTTAGGTCACACGTTCTTATTCACATTGGAGGGAACATATATGTCATTGTATATATACACAAGCAAGTGCATTGAAAATCAAAAGCAATTTTACTATAACATGGAGCTCTTCGATACTGTATAGGCATTCGTGCAAAATTCAGTTGCATTCAAAGTGACTGGCCAAATGAAGGACTTGCTTCCTCTCTAAATAAGATGTACGCATGCGCGTGCATTATGTGGTAACTCCCATTTGGTAAGAATGACAAAAACACCATTAGTAATCTTGATTCTCCATAGTCTGTGGTTGTGTGGACGGCCACCCTTTTTCCATAAAGGCGTCTAAACACCTGGTTCCTTATCGAGAAGGGTATTTCAGGGAGTCTGTGGCCTTTTTATCAGGTAAGACAAATCAGATATTTGAAATTTATTGCGTCCACCTCCGTAGTTGGATTCTTCGAGAGGTTCCGATCCATCCCGAGAACTTTCTTTGTCTGAGACAGAGGAGGAGGAGGAGAGGTTGGTTATACGATGCAGTCTTCATTAAAATTCATTTGAAACCAGAATTGAAATTTAAGGCAAGAGGGCATCATTTCAATTTCTCAGTGTCTGTGATGAATTATTATCCTTATAACTCGACTGAGATTCATAAGTGAGAATGATTCACCGGTTTGCGTTATTCCGACTGCGATTATTCACATTTACTTGGGTATTTTTTCATCCAAAGGGTTTGCAATTGTATGTATAGGCTATATATATATATATATATATATATATATATATATATATATATATATATATATATATATATATATATATATATATATATATATATATACATGCGTATATGTGTGTGTGTATCGGGGAAGGAGGGGTTACCGTGGCCTCAAACGCCGTCTGACGCAAATGGCCTCACTGAAATTGACACTCATCTCTTTCCTGTGCTTGATCTTCCACAAATCTTCACTCACATGCAGCCTCCTTTTACATAATTCTCATCCAAGTAGGTCTGGGTCTTCCAACTCTTTGATGCCCACAGCACCCCAACTAACAATAGCACATACTATACTCCGAGGGGCTGTGCTAAGGAAATGTCCACGCCACCTCTTTTTCCTTTTCATCATTATCTCGTCCATATATGGAACTCTCGTTACTTCCCTTATGGTATAATTTCTAACTCTATCCTGTTATCTGACTCCTATTCTATATTCTATATATATATATATATATATATATATATATATATATATATATATATATATATATATATATATATATATATACACATATATCTGGATGCAAATTAACAGCTGGGTTACTGGTTAGCAGCAGGCTGGGACGAATTATGGCCATTATGTATGCACCTCACTAGCATTCCCAAACACTATGTCACTTTCCCTGACTAGGGAGAAAACGGCATAATGGTCACTTTAACAGCTGCATTATGGATGAACCCCTTGTGCTTAAACATCCACAGTATTAGCTACTTCACACACCTGCACAGCGCGCCGTTCAGCAGTGAACGTGAAGCCTGTGCAATGCAACTCTCTTGCTCACGTTTTTGCACTTAAGGATATCGAGGCCGCCGATCGAGACTACAAAGTCTACCCCAAAGCCAAATCAAAGTCCTTCAAAAGAAGGCATCGCGCTTACCCCATACAAATGGGAAAAAAGCACTTTAAAAGAAGAAGAAGAAATTATCGAGATCCTTCACCTAGACCACATTCACCACAACTATCCGACCCTTTCAGCGTTTTCCTCTACTCCTTCCCCTAACACTTCTGAATTCTGCATTTTTACCAGCCTTTCATTGACCACCTTTTCCATTCGGTAAAACCATCTCAAAATACTCTTTCACCACGCTTATTTTCTTACCACTTCTTTGTATCTCCACATTTGACACCTTATCAGCTCTTATACTACATATATTGCACAAAATGTTCACCTCAACAATTTAGCCTGTTTCATTTGCATTCAACGAGCTAAACTTCATTTCCATAAAGGGGAGTTGGCCCAACCGTTGTTTGATACATTCCACCTTGGCTACCGTGGACAATTCAAGTCTCTTCCCATCTTTTGGACATATTCAAATACCATTCTTGCTTCCCAAATTCTGTGACACTTCTTCTGTCAAGCTGCCATCATAAATATTACATTTACACCAAAATACCCGAACAAATCAGCTGCTTTCGTTCTTCCCCCATCCATATTAACATTATTGCTCCATCTTCCTGGTGTCCATTCACCCTCATAACCTTACTATGCTGATATTTACTTTCAGTTTTACCCTTCTGCAAACGCTATCAAACCAAGTTTTCTGCACCTATCCTTAATCAGCACTATCACCTGCAGTCATAAAGACAGTTTATTCTAATAATGCACTATAAAAAAAACATCATTGAGTTTAGTTTTATAATAGAAAGCGTCAGCAAGAATATGAACATTAATCATGGAATGTATAAACTTGATCCATTAATCTCAAAGAAATGTGCAAGGAGTTTAATTTTAAGAAAGGAACTTGAAAGATTGGGATAAGGGAAGTAGGGGGGTCCCTGCTGATTTGTAAAATTTGACCTGCCACTAATGAAGGTAAGACCTCACTTGCGAACACTTCCCAGGTGCTAATACTTGCTTTCCAACCATTTGTTTGTTTGTATGTACTGCCCCTCTACCATGTATATTATGAATTTCTACCACTGTGTATCAGTCCTCTGAAGATGGGTTAGCTAACAGTAAAGCCAACACCGGTCAGGGGCTAAAACCGTGCTCCACTTCTTTTCCCTGTGCTGTTTGATATATAAAATCACGTGTAAGAGTGATTATTATATGCATATATATATATATATATATATATATATATATATATATATATATATATGTGTGTGTGTGTGTGTGTGTGTGTGTGTGTGTGTGTGTGTGTGTGTACACAGGTCAGGATCTACAGCCGTGTTCCACTTCTTCCCTGTGATGTTTGATATATAAAATCACGTGTAAGAGTGATTATAAGATACACACACACACACACATATATATATATAATATATATATATATATATATATATATATATATATATATATATATACATATATATATGTGTGTGTGTGTGTGTGTGTGTGTGTGTGTGTGTGTGTGTGTGTGTGTACACAGGTCAGGATCTACAACTGTGTTCCACTTCTTCCCTGTGCTGTTTGATATATAAAATCACGTGTAAGAGTGATTATATATATATATATATATATATATATATATATATATATATATATATATATATATATGTGTGTGTGTGTGTGTGTGTGTGTGTGTGTGTTTGTGTGTGCGCATGGAGTTTGTTTATTTTCCTCTTATTTTACCAAAGAAAAGGTCATGAGCTTAACCTTGACTTTCCATCTTGTGTTGCAGAGTCTGGCGTGGGCGGAGGGATGATTGGGGTCTTGGTAGGAGTCGCCTTCATATCGGCAGTCGTTGGAGCAGCCGTCATGGTGATTCTTCTGAGATGTCGAAAGTAAGTCATTTTTGTATTTCATTTCTAAAAAAAAAAAAAACCTTCGTTGTAACCTGCATATTCAGCTTGACTTCTTCTTCATTAGTATGTAAGTCTTTTAACTACACCTTTGCAGTCGATCATGCTCGTATCTAATAACAGAGTAAAAAATAATCCTTTCCATGATTTTCCTTAAAGGAAAAATTCATTCAAATCTGTGTGTTAAAGCGCATGGAATTTCACGTATCAAAATAGTGCAAATGTACATATCCAGATGTATGGAATAGGATTGCATGACCATGATATAGATAATTGAAAATTATCTACATAGATAAGTTTGCAGATCATTGAATTTTTGGGGGGAATTTTTAGAAACAAGTATTGTTATATTTATCTTTTTTGCGATGAAGAAGGGAGTTAAGACTGATATTCGAGGCATATTTTGTCGCCTTTAAATGATAAGAAAAAAAGGGCGAAACGCATTTACTTCCCGTCTCTCTTGTTAAGTGACCTGAGCTCATTAGGGCCACTGAAACTTTCTTTTAATTCTAAATGTATTTTCCTCACAGTAAATCCTTATAGGAAAAGCGTTATCGCAAGGTTGACTTCTGTACAAGTACCCTCTTTATCCTCCTTTGCTGGCGCTCACGTTCCCTACCCCCAACCCTCTTCAAGCAAACAAACACTAAATTGCTTGCAAGATATTTTCTGTTTTAGTATGTCACTACAACTCACAATTAACCTCGACATATATTCGTCATTTTATCCGATAAACATCACGTCATTATTTTATCCGGCTTTGGTGGAGCCCCTATTTAGGGAACTCTGCGAATTTACAGGATTCGAAGGGATGTACAACCTTTTCGATCTTCAGATTTAAATGATAATTATCTTTTGCTCTTATTTGGCTTCTCGTTTTTTTCTGTCCGTCACGTGTGTGGGTTTTCCTTTTGTCGTATCTAAGTGACAGGTTGATATTCATCCTCATTGTACCACGTGATCTCATGGATGAAATACGCCAACGACCAGGGGCGGACGCGTGCTCATGGTTGTCACCACCCAGAGTAATTTTATGTCGAATATTCATTTTCAATAAAAAAAGACCTGAAAATCTCTGTTCCAAATAATAAATGCAAATTGAAAACCACATACTTTATCTCCAAACAGATGAAGGGAAAATAAGTGTCAACCGCAGGCAAATGAATAAAAGTGAATTACAAAGAACCGATAAAAGTATGAGATATACTTTTTATCCAAGGTAACTATCATTTGAAGAGGGAAGAACCACAAACGCTGACCCAAGAAAACACACGCACAAATGCGTACATTATATATATATATATATATATATATATATATATATATATATATATATATATATATATATATATATATATATATATTTACTGTATATCTGTATGTGTGTGTTTACACGCACTCTAAACAAAAGAATATGCTTGTGCTTTTTTGACATTCGTTTGGATGGATAAATTCGTATTATTGTTAGCGTCTGGCGAGACATGTTTACTTGCGTGCATGTTTATTGGAATTCTTGTTTAGTCTGCTTTTGTGCAGAAGGAGCGACCGAGATACTCGAATTTATGTGACCATCTTCATAAATTTATCGCTGGTCCCTTTGTTGGCGCTGACTAATGTGAAGAGATGTTTATGATAATGGCCGATGTCAGTCAAGAGAAATCATGGATATTGTTGCGAAGTTCTTCTTCTCTTTTTTGCGATTGGAGCTTTAAAGCTTTTCTTGCTGCTTCTGTTGTTAATTCCCTGGAGCTTTGCGTTTTTTCTTTTTCTTAATTTTCTTTGGTAGGGTTTCGCAGTTGTTGTTAGTAATTAAAATAAATTATTTCGCAGTTGTTGTTAGTAATTAAAATAAATTATTCTTACTAATTATTATTATTGTTATTGTTGTTGTTGTTGTCTTTGTCAAACATGATGATGCTCAAGTTTTCTTCTTCTGCGGATTGTTATCAGTACTTTTGATTTTATTATGTCTGATGATGATAACACGAACTAGTTATTTTCATTTCTGCTAACTTTATTATTGGTCTTCTGGTTTGATGGCGAGTCTGTTTTTGTTACTTTTGTCACGAAAATCAAGAACGTTATATTAGGAGCGGCGTTTGCGAAGTTGGTGATATTAAAAACGCCAGTATCGTCAAATACGCGTAATTGCAATGCATTTTCAATGGCGGTCTTCTTATCCTTCTTCTCCTTGCCAAGTCCACCTTCGTTGCAAGGCGTCTTTTGCCATATAATTTGCCATTACTAACTTCATTCGTGGCTTCTTGAACGATGAAGAATTCGCCTGCTTTTATTGAGAAACTCATTAGAACTTGGACGGTGTATCTCATTCTTTTATCGGTTCTTTGTAATTCACTTTTATTCATTTGCCTGCGGTTGACACTTATTTTCCCTTCCTGTCTTTTTACCTGTATCTGTTTGGAGATAAAATATGTGGTTTTCAATTTGCATTTATTATTTTGCAATTAACTACCATAGGTCTTCCATATACTTCTCTCGTTCGGTTGTCAGGGCGCCTCTTGAAGCTGTTTTTGACTTTGTGTATTTTGTTTTTTCCTTGGTTCGTTAGTCCGCTGATCTTATTTTTGTACCTTTGTAGATTGTTTTGGTATTACATTTGATTAATTCATTTTGTATATCGTGATTTGGTATTTGTTCAACTTGCAAATTATACTTTTCATAATTTAGCATTCGTGCTGATTCAGTTCGTTTCCATGTAGCATATCTTCTGTCATTTCTTTGCCTAATTTGTAATTTTTATTCTCACTAATGTGTTTTTCAATTTTATTCCTTCTTTCAGCTCACTGCAATTTTCACTTATTATCTAGTTTCTTGTCTTGTAATTCATCCCCGCTGAAAGCTGGAGTGAACTGTCCTGATCAAATTTTTTCCCGCGTATGTGTGTATTTAAACCTTTCACATTTTCGACTTCTCCAGGACTGCTTATTCAGCTTCAACCTAACTTGGCAAAATGCATATTTGGCTTAAGGAGATTCAAGTTTGTTCAAGTGGGAGAGGGTTCCACCATTTACTAAGAGATCATTGATAAATGATGGAAAGTTGGATGGGATCTTTTAAAATGCTTATGGAATGCTACTGGGTAAGAAATGACAAATCTAAACTCGTGAAAACTTCTTTAAGTAGTGTAGATTCAAGTTTGTTCAAACGCGGCTAAAGCACCATCTGTGGGCCACAATGGAGGTCTACAGTAGAATTGTTTACAGCAATATATAGAAAAATTTTAAAAATCATATTTTCATGAGCGTCAGGGCTACATTTTTCCAGTTAATAGGCAACCATCTCCAAGCAACGAAACCTAAGATGCTTTCAAACCTTGGATCTGGGGTCAGAGTGAGGCCACTTTAGTGGTCCAAAGTTTTACATAAGAGTACCTATGAAAATATTGATCAAAATATACTTGCAAGTGTATTAAGGTGGTATAGGTGAGTAGTGTGGTCCATAAACCTCTTTTTAGATTTTCGTTATTTCGGTTAGCATATTTGATTTCCTATTTTATTGGCCGGTGGTGTTTGTTACCTTTACGTCTGTGTTTGCCGAGTGCCCAAAGGATCAAGAACGCCTATTGGCACAGAGCCATCTTAATTCAACAAGAACAAGAACAACAATATTTATGTTATGTAGTCGTTTACGTTTTTTAGTACCTGTGGTGTTCCAACAAAGCAATAACTATCATTCGTTCGTTCCTCTTTCTTTTACATTTCTTTAATTTGCAGCATTTATTGTTATCATTTGTTTTTTTTATTTCATGTATACTACATATCTGATATTCTTAATCCGAAGAATGAGAATTTCAATGGTGACATCTATTGATTTGCTGTTATATAATGAATTAATTAAAGTATTTTTCTGCATTCACAATATGTGTTTTTTAAATGTCATTCATTTAATACTACGTTCATCATGGCAGCTCCTTCCTGTTTTGCCAGTTGTTTACATTTATTCGGTACATGTAAAGAAAAACCTGTTAAATATAGTGTTGTGTTTCCCTAACTAACAAATAATGATTTTTTCTTTTCCAGGTTCAAGATTCTTCCATCTGGTCGAGGTAAGGAAAGAAACGTCACGTGAAGTTTTTTGCCAGTCAAGGAATCTCTCTCTCTCTCTCTCTCTCTCTCTCTCTCTCTCCAAAACGTTGCAAGGATTCTGAAGGTTTGGGAAGGTGTTATAATTACTGGAATGGATTCGGGGAGGTTCTGGAACGGGTTGTTGACACACTCCTTTGTTCTCGAAATTGTTTCCCCTTGAAGATTTTTCCCCTCGCCTTTTTCAGAAGCTCTCGAAGAGGGAAGCATAGTTACGACCCTCTTTCTCTATCTAACTTTCGCCCGATGAGATGCTAAGTAAATATGGTGCGATCGTTCATTACTCTTTCTCCGCATGGGTGTAGAGACGTTAGGTTTTGTGACTGTACATATGTCAACATAATGAAGCTGCTTCCGGGATGGACATATTCCTTGTAAATCGGATCTTTTAAAAAAAATTGATTGTATTTCGTAAGGGAAAGGACGCAAGATCAAAAAGCAAAATGTTTATAACATATTCTTATTTAAGATTGTCTATTTTTGTGCTTAAAGGATGTTTCGAGGTGTAGGACCTTGAAAAACTTTCGTAATAATAATAGTAATAATAATATTTATATATATGTATATACACGAGTATATATAAACATATATCTATATATATATTATATATTATATATTATATATATATATATATATATATATATATATATATATATATATATAAATATATATATATATTTACAGATATTTATCTCAAGTATTATCTATTGACAATCTTATAAATCCATCTACCTACTTTTACGTCAGTTTCTCGTCTCTTCAGCGAGCAAAACGAATAGAATACACTAACAATAATTATCATCTTAACAGTTATGAAAAGAACTTCAAACACGAAAATATAAATATACCTATACACATACATATATACTTATATATATGTATATATATATATATATATACATATATATATGTATGTGTATATGTATATTTATATTTTCGTGCTTGAAGTTCTTTTCATAATTGTTAAAATGATAGTTATTATTGCATTCTATTAATTTTGCTCGTTGAAGAGATGCGAAATTGACGTAAAAGTAGGCTGATGGATTTATAAGATTGACATTAGATAATACTTGCGGGGTTAAATATATTTACATATATACATATATATTATACATATATGTATATGTATAAATATATATACCTTGTATATATATGTATGTATATATATGTGTATATGAAAAGGTGTTCAGGCACGCTTTGATTTTGTCCAGTACATGCAGAGTAATAAAAAAAAAATTTATATTGGACACAAATGTAAATCCCAGTGACTAATGTAAATGTAATATGCAAATTAGCTGCTTAGTTGATAATACCGGTGAATATGAATGAGGATAATGGATACAACATGCAGAAATTGATATATTAGTTTTTAATTGATACAGTTATGCTTCTGAAACGGACAAGACGATTTTAAAGCGCCTCCTCTTGTTTGTTTTAATGGACTGAGCGACGTCAGAAATTAGGGTACGTTTTTCTGACTTGGTCGTGGCTTATGAGAAGAGAAGTCCAGTTTCTTAGTAGTTTCTGCTTTAGGTGGTTTAGTCTTGAAGTAGTTATTCATAAGAAATTTAGATTAGACAGTCTTGTTCTCTGAAATTATATATATATATATATATATATATATATATATATATATATATATATATATATATATATATATATACATATATATACATATATATATATATATATATATATATATATATATACATGTATATATATATATACATATACGTATAATATATATATATATATATATATATATATATATATATATATATATATGTATGTATGTATGTATTTTAATAACCAAAATGACCTCTTAACTTTCCCCGCAGTTTTTAGGTCGGCCTGTCCCTGTAAGCTTTACCCCAAATGGAGAAACAAGGTTAGCATCATTTGACAACATCGAAAAGTTAAGAGGTCATTAGGACTGTTACAAATACACACACACTTACACACACACACACAAATTTACTATAACCTAAGAAAAATTTGCAATCACAAGGAAAGTTAAATGATAGGTGCAACTACCCTGACCAGAATTCGAACCTATATACTGTAGCCTATGTCTTTATAGAATGCGTACAGAATCTAAAATTGCCCAAAATGAGAATATATAGTAAAGTAGAAATCCATTCTTATATCCCTTGACGGTTGAATGGTATATGTTATCGTCACCAATTTTTCGAGGCAAATAGGCTACGTTTGGCTGTTGTTCAAAGTAGAATCCTTTGATATGTAGTTCTTTAGGTGTAAGGTACTCCCAAAGTAAAGTGGCTTCAATAATAATGGGATATTTGAGGCTTGATATTTGAAAGAATAAAATTGACATGTGAAAAATAATTGACAAGAGCTTAAGTACATTCACCCAACAATATGTGTAAATGAGTCGAAATAAATTCTGATCTTTCCTTAGCAATGAGTAACTGCTTCCAGTGTTCAAACACACATGGCAAAGGCTCGAATCCTGATCATGGTGGAAGTCATTGTCTATGATTATTGAATTCGATATTAAATGAGTTATTTATGACTAAATATTTAAAATTACAGAGACAGTAAGTGAAAATTAGTCATACATGATAATATATATATGTGTGTGTGTGTTATATATATATATATATATATATATATATATATATATATATATATATATATATATATATATATATATATATATATATATATGGAAATGAACATATGAAACGTGTTTCACAGAAATAAATTTCTGACTCACATCGGAACCGAACCCCGGTCTTTCAAGTGAGAGTCCAGGATGTTAACAAGAGAGTCCAGAATGTTAGCAATTCCTCCACACAAGTCATAAAAGAAGTTGGAACCTAAGTACCTGAGGTTTTTCCCGGGGAGGAGGGGCAAATTCGCTGGTATGTTGGGCGCTAGGCGCCTGTCCAGGAAAAACCTCAAGCACGTAGTATTTAGGTTCCAGCTTCTTTTATGAACTGTATGTAGGAATTGCTAACGTCCTGGACTCCCGCCTGAAATGCCGGGGTTCGGTCCTGATGTGATTCAGAAATTTGATTATATATATATTATATATATATATATATATATATATATATATATATATATATATATATATATATATATATATAAAATCATAAAATTATTTTTGTGTCTCAGACGTTTAATTTGACTTTAATGATAACATTAGTATGCCTCTGATCTAATACTGTATATTTCATGTAGTTTTTGCCAGCCATACTGTTGTGGTTTAAAGCAATTAAGTTGTTATAATGAATTAAAGTAAGCAAGTCGTTAAATAGTAAATTTTTGAAAAATCATTTGAAGTTAACTCACCTTCTTATATAACGTTGAACCTTCTTTATAATGAAAATGTGGTTATATCTGGAAGCTTGTGCAAGAGAAATCTGGAGGCGAATTCCAGTGAAATGATGACTGTGAAAACAAGCTGACATCAAGTGGTTCTGAATCTGAATGAAACTATGCATAATGGAAGAATAGTCTGACTTGAGCTGAATAAGGATTTACGAATAGTATTACCATTGGATGAACGGGTGAGTTACAAGAAAGTGAGGAAGGGAGAGGCTTTGTAAAGACTGCAAGAATAGTTGGTGTTGGGAGAGTCCGGAGAGGAGCGTATGTGCAGGTCTTTTGTAAGGACGGAGTGAAGGCACTGAATGCTTCTGTGATGGAAGAGCGGCCGCTCATGACCTCGTTTCACCTCCGAAATATATGTGGTGTGAAGAAACTGATTGGATGCAAAATGCTTAGAAACAGAATCAGGTGGATCGTTGCCTGAGAATAGTTCGGTTATGGGGCATTAGTAACGGTGTTTGTTATTCGTTATTTACGAAGACGGGCACCCAGCAGTTTTCTGGTTAATTATAGGGCGTCACCATAATTCTGGAAATTGTTAAGCACTCCAGTCAGTAAAACTGATTTTGAATCCTACAAAACTTTAGTTGACTCGCAAATAAAGCTCACAAATCAAACTTGTGCAACTCAGACATTTATTGGAAGGTTAATTAACCAAATATTCGTATCATACCTATAGATGTACACAGTGTATGCACAGGTGATATGGTTGTCTCGTAAGATAACAAATTACTGAATACGTTGAATGTGTTTTATTACTGAACCTTAATTTGGAAAAAAAAATAATTTCATGGAAATTTCCCAAATAAATTCAAAATTTTGCAAAAGACTGCCAGTTAAAATCAGTTGCACAGTCTACACTTTTACAGATGTATTTATGGTCACCTGCGGCACGCAGTATGTTTGTTATTAGCCTGCATATTTTACTGAAAGTTTTTTACACAAATAAAAAGCAGCAGCGTAAAATAAGTAATTTTCTTTAGAAAACATGCCAAAAGTCAGGTTTAACCAATGATGTGTTTCATTAAGAGAGTCACAAAACAAGGATTTACGTGAAAAATTGTTATGGTTTTTTTTACCAGTTAAGTTACACGTAATAGAGATGTTTGCAGCTAAAATAATATATTTATTATGACACTATGCGTGTTGTGAGATCCGCTGAAAAAGCTGTAGCAAATACACTTTTGCTGCAAAAGCTACAGTTATTAATAATAAATTCAGTAGGAAGCCAAAACAAAGATCAAAAGCTGATTGGAGCTGCTAAGTCAGAGAGTAAATTACTGATTTTTTTTTTTTTCAAATCCATTCGGAGCCCAGTAAACTGCAAGTCTGATAAGAAAGCCTTATTATTCTAACAGCCTAAACCTGTTTATTCTGCACAGATCATCATTAATTTTACCATCACACTGTAAAAGAATTTTTTTGAAGCAAAATGTACAAATCTTGAAACTTTGCTGGGAAATTTTAAATCTTGAGGCGCCATTTAATGACGCCGCCACAGCACCGAGAAATCAGAGCATTCAACCCGTCATTTCACTGTGATGACTGGAGACCAGACTTCCAAGAGAGTTCAAATGCATGAATACTTTACAGTCAGAGGGCACGATGCGTACTTACTTCAGACGAATTTTCAGCGTGATTTTATTCTAGAATGGTAATCGGAAAAAACAAAGATTACCTGGGAATTTGCCATCCCTAGGCCCAAAGTTGTTGGCTCTTGATAACTGAGTCAGTGATCTATTCCAGATTACGATTCACTCATGTTTTAAAGACTTAAATATGATAATACCGGAAAGTTTACATTTTATTTCCAGACGTACAATGTTTATGGTACAGTTAGTTTTTACAACCGCGTTATCACTGTACCAGACAATCAATTACCACTTGGAATCATGAAAATGCGGTTAATGAAAAAATTTATTACCAGAGTTTTTTAAACTTGAACAGTTAACGATCCACCACCGGAATTCAGAGTTAATGCGTGTTGAAAATAATGCAAAAGTGACCATTCTATTTTTTAAAAAATGCTCATTCGTTTTAGCTGGGTGACTTGGAGCATCATTAGCTGGATTTCTTTAAATATGTGCGTAACAGTGACTGACCCAAGGTCACTTTTTTTCCAGATGTGTGAACGTTGGGATTTTCCTGCACGACATATACACATGTGCTACCGGGGTCTAAGCTGATGTCAGGCAGGGCAGCCGATCGAGGCTACGGCCTACCCCAACGCCAAATCAAAGTCCTTCAAAAAGAAGGCATCGTGCTTACCCCATATGAAAAATGGGAAAAAGCACGTTAAACGAAGAAGAAGAAGAAGAAGTTTATATTATTTTCCCTTTGGTGTTAAAAAGAATATTAAGAGAAATGAAAAGAAATTTTAAGTTGTTCACATCATCATAATTACCAGTATATGTTTATGTTTTTGCTGTACGACGTTGTGCCTCTCTCTCTCTCTCTCTCTCTCTCTCTCTCTCTCTCTCTCTCTCTCTCTCTCTCTCGGAGGGCGCGCGCTCACACACACACACGCGCGCGCACAAATTTAATTTCCACCTATTGTCAAATTTACAACTTAACAAGGAAATCAGGAGTAGATATTTTTAGATGAAAATTTAATGTATAAACGATTAAAGAAGCTTGTGTATCGTCTGATACCTTTCTACTTAAATATACTTTTACCCTTATGCAACAATCCTATTTTCTTATATCTTCGTGTACGCCAACACTGTACAAAGATTAATGAAATGTGACACATTGCATTTTCCAGTCTTTCGGAGTTGCGATTCTTGTACAATTCGGCAGTAGAATGGACATGACTGAGGTATTGACTGACCGTTACCCCACTTGGTCCTACATAAGCAAGACATTAGGTTTTGCCGTTAGGCGGCAGAATATAAATCTACAGAAAATTTGTCTTGTTTTACAATCTAAACTGAAAAGGGAGAGAAAACGTCGGCTTTTACAATAAAATTGATCGGTTAGGTTTTTAGTCTCCAACTCAGGTAGGTATTATGCTTTCTCTGACTTTTGCATATTTCCTCCGCGTTGATTTTCAGAACCTATGTTCAAGTTTAAATCGCTCGAGAGAGAGAGAGAGAGAGAGAGAGAGAAAAAGACCATAAAATTTAGTGGCCAACCCCTGTATCTCTCAGACCCCCCTCTAACCTTCATTCTTTTCTTAGAATCTGTTTGCATTTGACAGGTGCAATATAATTCAACTCCTTAAGTGCCTCCATTGACTTGATCTCGAGGTATTGTTGGACTCGCTCGTAATGAATATCTGGGGGATCTCTGCCAATTGATATTTAAATATTACGACGTCCTCGTCTGGCTCGCTTCTGCTCCTCGTCTCTTCTCTCTTACTCGTAATACTTTTCTCATATTACTCTGCGTTCTTCCTCTTCTTTTCTAGATTCTGACTCCCCTTTTTGTATTTTATCTTCTTCGTTTTATTTCCTTTTTTTATGTCTTGTTTTTTGAGTGTGTAGATTAGACTGTTGATCATGGTAATTCTTTATATTTTTCTAATATTTTTTTTTATAAATCTTTATGCCAGGACTGTTTTTTTTACATGTTTTTTATCAGTGTATTTCTTTGTAATGTTCTTCGCGCTGTTCTTCGATCGTCCACGACCATAAAAACTAATTTTATGTAAGGAAACTTATGTGGCGGTTTCATTCAGTGTATCATGTTTATAAGGTAAACTTGAAGGTAATCCGAATATGCCACGTAGTGTTTTTTTTTAGCTTGCCTTGGATATCTCATACAACACTAAATCCATGTATAGACTAGAGAAACGAAAAGTATAAGCCTCTCAGTTCAGACTGGAAACGTTTGCTACAGTTATGAATACGCCAAAATAGTTAGAAATCCGTATAAAATGGGCATGCAGAATTAGTCTTTGTACAGAAGCACAATTCACGACGAATTCTGCATAGTATAATCATGCTCTCACCACGGCTAAAGTAGCCCACCAGGTTTAGAGATAGCCTACCTTAAGCTAGGCTAGAATACTGTACCTGGTAGACTACTGTACCTGATAGCCGGTATAAGCTGGAAACACGAGACATAACCGCCGTACAAAGTCTAGTACAATTTAATCCTGACTGCCTATATTGCTATGTATTTGTTCGATAGTTGTGGTGCCTTATGAATTTCATTATAATGATAAAAATGCATTATACAAGTATTTTAGTGAAAAGGCTAAGCCCAGAATTCACCGCGCGTTAGCATGGCGAAACACGAAAGCATCCTAGTTCAAAGTCAGATGAAAAGAATCTGTGTTTTTCTTTGGAAAAAGTTTCCACACACAGCAGCAACTTTGCCTTGCACTGGAACTTTCTAAAAGCAACGAATCAAACATGAAGTTGAATTTCCGGTGAGTATTGAAGGTAGTTGAAGAAGAAATTAGGTGGGTTATTTAAAGTCCGGATATTTTTCTACTTTTGAAGTCAGGGAATCTATACCGCTCTCTCTCTCTCTCTCTCTCTCTCTCTCTCTCTCTCTCTCTCTCTCTCTCTCTCTGTGTGTGTGTATAAGAGAGACTGCCAATCTCTCTTTAGTATCCTTTGAATATATGTATTGAGTTTGACCGAGATTATTTTGGTTGTTTGATGGGCGTTAATTCTCAATTATTTACTTTCCGACCACAATTTTGTTTAATACAGTAAAACTATAACTGACTTAGGCGACATATACATATATATATATATATATATATATATATATATATATATATATATATATATATATATATATATATATACACACACACATTTGTATATATATATATATATATATATATATATATATATATATATATATATATATATATATATATATATATATATATATACACACATATATATATATATATATATATATATATATATATATATATATATATATATATATATATATATATATATATACATATATACATATATAAATATATATATATATATATATATATATATATATATAAAGCAAACAGTTTAGGTAAATGGAGCGGATGATGCCATCCATGTTATGCACATAGGATTCATCCTTGATTCTTCTTATAAAGGATGACCGAGAGGGTTACTGTTGTTCGGTCTTCTCTGAACCGCCTTTATTGTGTCTGTGTCTGGGATGGACAATTCGGCCGTACCTTGACTTCGTCGGTCATAAGACCAGCGGTGTAGTGAACACAGTACTGCCATACAAATCCGTTTGCATTGAATTGGAAGGAAACACCTGCAACCACTCTCTGAAGGGTTCAAGAAGGCTGGCCACTGAAAAACATCTGCGCAACAAACAGAAGAGAGGCGTCAGTACAGTGACGTAACTCTTATAGTCTCCCGCCTCCTGGTAAATCATTGCTTCCACCAAAAATCTAATGCGATTAAAAAGGATTGCCCCCTAAATTAGTTAAAATAGCATAAGCATCAAAATATACTGTAGATATGTTAGACTGCATTAAAGAAATCATATTTATATATCTATCTATATATATATATATATATATATATATATATATATATATATATATATATACATATATACATATATACATACATATATATATATATATATATATATATATATATATATATATGTATATGTGTGTGTGTGTGTGTGTGTGTATATGCGCGTGTACGTATATAATACCTGCATTTTGTTTACTGCATTGTGCTATATCTTACGACTTTGAATATTCCTTGAAAATTCTTTATATTATTTGAAAAGTTATTAAAAATTTTTCAACTTGAGTGGAATTAAAATATAAAAAAAACATGGCAAACTTGCTTCATTTTCTTTGTAGTAAGCCTCTAATGGCAACGATTTATGCAAGACAATAGTTTGTCTTTTTCTGCAAGTCGTATGTCCATGTAAATAAACACGTTATGTCCACACAGAAAGTTAGACATACAGTATATGTGCGGTATGTATGTATGCGAGAGTCAGATAAATGGAGAAATACTTGCACAGCTGAAAAAGTATTCAAAAACTACGTACTGTAAAGTTCCCAGAGAATTGTTTAAACATTCCGACGTTTTTTACCTCTTGATTTTCGTGACCGGAGAGAATTCCTCCTCTCTCCCTTTCGTCGATTTCTTCTCTCATTTTTGGGTTTTTCTAAAGCCATTATTTTACGGTAACCTTTTGGTAAGACCCTGTAGTGCTTTTCATTTTTCAAACTCGCCTCCTCTCTCTTTTGTGCGGCGCCGAAGTGAATTTCTGTAATATGGGATATGCGTTTTATTTTTTTCTGTCAACCATATAAGGAAATGTATTCATTTCTTCACATTTTCCCTTTACTTTCTGCATCTGATCTCTCTCTCTCTCTCTCTCTCTCTCTCTCTCTCTCTCTCTCTCTCTCTCTCAGAGAACCAACCAAGTTTAGGATCTTTAAACTTCTGAGGAAGGAAAGTTAAGTCCTTCTAACTTCTGGCTTAATTAATAACTTAAAAACTTCTTTCCTCTGCTTTCATGATTTATATTTGATGACGAACGTAAAAGGAAAAGAGATGAGAGTCCTGAAAGCAAAGATGGAATTCAATCTGAATTCAAAATGAACAAAGCCTTTGAAACTGAGATATCGAGGGTAACTTTCTGCTTCGTCTAAGATTAGTTTATTTGAGTAAGCATTCCCGTTTTGATGTTTTATAGGTGGGGTAATTAATGCTTTCAGTAGATATGAAAATATGAATGCGCTCCTTTGACTAGAAATAAAATATTCCTTTGTTCGTTGGTGAATTCAATTGTCTGGAAAGTTTTGATTAAAATGAGAGACGTTTAGAAACCATTTTGCATCGCGTTGATTAAGAAAATCAGGATATAAGTTTAATGAATGTTGTTTTTGTTGAGCTAAGTCGGGTGTTGATTGCATATGTAATTTTCAACGTTCAAGCGCCGCCATATACCTACAAAAGCACTTCTGAAATAAAAACTTAATAATTATTATTCTTAAAGCAATCAGCTCGAGTATAAAGTAGCTTACGTACTTACTTAACGGTAATATTCGATGAGCAATTAATGTAGGAACCATTACAATGGGTGAGAAATATAACATCGAACTGGATTCACCTTCTAAACGTAGTTTGGTTATGATCAAGTTACTTATACAAACCCATACTTCATAAAGTAGTAGCTATATGTGAGTGGAATAAACGATTATTAAGTTTAACCTTTTCAAAACTGTTCGGAAGAGAAAGTGAAACGAGGATGAAAACACATTCACGAAATAAAGAAATCCGTCCCAAGAAAAGAAAACAACGCTGTTCAAGAGGCATGTCTGGAACGGGATCATATCTTCATAGCTGTATACCCTGGTTCGAGATCACGGAGGCTCCAAGTGCCATTATCTTGCTCATTGATGCAAATCCGGCTGAATGTGGAACGTAATGCTTCCTCCTGTAGTCCTATGAAGAGATGACGGGGGTTGGGGAGAGGTGGATTCAAGCGCTCATTTGTATCCAAAGAGTCCTTTTTGCTCTTATTTGAATGCTCTTCAGATTATACGGGACTGAAAAGCGATTCTTGGGCTTATCGCGGATTTTCGAGGCGAAGTTGGGCGGACCGAGACGCACATTAATGGCATTAAAGTGATTCAGCGACGAGCGTGCTTTGAGAGATGCGGCAGCGCTCCGAAATCATCTTATCATTCCAGCGGTCCCGCACTGCTTGTTTAGTTCGAGGCCTCACAACCGCTTGTTTCATCCCACTGTACATCAGGGAGATGCGCACGACTGTCCCCGCGCAAATAGTTCAGGCTTGTTTTAAAAGGTCATAAATTTTGTCATGAAATGATGTGATACGGGCATATGAGAATATTATCCTGGCAAGATGTATCACTGATCTCAACGAAAGTGATAACTGTCGGATTCTACACACACATACACACACACACACACATATACTCACACACACACACACACATATATATACTATGTATGTATATATATATATATATATATATATATATATATATA